>NC_026003.2:80570424-80713788 GCF_000442705.2 Elaeis guineensis
GCCCCTTTTTGGATTTTCTCAAAGTGGATGGAGAATTGATTGAGCGCTTGAGGAGTTGGTGAGCTTGGATTGATGGCTTCTTGAAGGCTTTAAATGAGCTCTTGATTAGGGCTGAAAAGTTGGCTTGAGAAACCCTTTCTCTTTTGAATGCTCTAGAATGCTCTCTTGAATGCTCTCCTTTTTCTTTTCAATCTCTTTCTTTCTCTTCTTTCTTCTTCTTTCAATCTCTTGTATGTTTCCCACCTTTTGAATCTTTTTATAGCTTTAAGAAATAGAGAAAAACATTCTAGACAGAAAAAGAGCCGTTAGAGCACATTAAATGAGCATTTAAAGCACTTAAAACGGGTTAAAAACTAGTCATTGCAAAAAATCCCGTCGTAGGGGTCGACTTATGAGTCGACTCATGCCTCAGGGGTCGACTCATGAGTCGACCTCTGTTGAAGCAACCAGAAAACAGGTTTCTGCAACTTTTGGCCTAAAACAGCAGAAGTCGACTCATGAGTCGACTCATGCCTTGAGGGTCGACTCATGAGTCGACTCACAGGCCGTGCCAAGCCAAAAATTCAGCGTGCCAAACTGCTCATTGTGCCATGAGCTGACTCATGAGTCGACTCATGGTTTTCAAACATGCATAACTTCAAAAATACAAGTCCAAAAATAATGAAATTTTCGCCAATAGATCACAAATCTTTTGTTCTACCAAATGATACTATTAAATTAGGGTTTTGGTAAAATTATGATTTTGCCCCTGAAGAGCACAAAGACTTTTTCAAATAAAAAATATTGGTACCCCTTCAATCTGCTTTGTAATCATCAAAATCAATCTAGGAGCAACAGTTGTCTTCCTTAATCTCTTCCTAAGCTCTTGTCCTAAAATCAGACTTGTTTTTACTATTTTGGTCTTATCCTAACAAGGGAAGGAAGAGGCTAATTGGACAACCTAAGAGACTTATGTAAGAAAGAAGAGATTAGAACTCTCAGATGAATGAAACACCCAAGCATGCATCCCTTATTTATATTTGAAGATCGAACGCCAACCCTATCCACTCGCACCCTTCCACTCAATTTCTCACACTGTTCAATCCTTCTCATGCTAGTCCAAGTTGTCTATGATATGTGAAAAAATTAGAGTTATTTTTCAAGAGTCGCTTCACACAGAAGGACTCTTTGGAGAAATAATTCTTCGATGTTTGTCCATGCGTCGTGAGACTTTACTTGGGTGCCATTTTTTTCCACCATTGATCATTGCTCCATGGCCATCCAAGGGCCCAAAATGGAGGCACTATCTTCTGATTAGGCATGAAAAAATAAGAAGGGAGTAGAGGTTTTAAGAGGTTTTAACCACTTGGACTCTGAGTCCAAGTGGCGCCAATGATAAGGAGGGGCGGCTAGGGTCCAAACCTTATCCAATAATCTAATAACAAATCAATGATTAAATACTAGACGAACTCTTATGCACCCTTAGAGATCATAAGTCCATGCCCCAAAACAAATTTGCATGAAATAAAAAGTGGATAAGGCTTAGGAAGGGGCATACCATCCCATGGGACGCCAACCTGATTTTTGTGCATAAAAAGTACACCACACGTCAGAGTGAGAGAATCTCTGGCATGTGGGTGTTTGGTATGTGGTGCCAACACCTTGGCTCAATCAGTCAAGGGTTAACCCAAGTTAGATCCAAATTTGGTTTAAGTGTAATTGGATTTAATTAGCCCAATTTGAAACTAATTTCGAATCCGATTCGAAACTAGGAGTTAGGGTTTGCAACATATGCTAGCATGTTCATCTTACAAATATGATCTAATCTAATTAGATCCTTAATCAATTTTTTTTATGTATGATCCATTGGATTTCACATCTAGCCAGCAGTAGGTCTGGGTGCAAGTTGATCAGATTTGATTAGAATTCAATCTAATCGATTTAGATCCAATCGAGCTAATTCGATTTCAGTAATTAGAATTTTTTCTAATTGATGATCGAATTAAACTCTTTAATTCGATCAAACCTACAAGACAAGATTGATGTCTAGCAACATATCATATCTATCTGAAAGATATAGAATTTTGATGAAAATATCAAAAATATCCTTCAGTGGTAAGTTACCGTGCAATTTAATCCTGTGAACATACTGCATCCTGAATATGATTATAGATATGGAATCATGTCAAATCTAATTTCATATTTATATCTCTCTCAATCGTATGATGATGATTCGATTAATAAAATATTAGAAATTTTTTCTAATTTTTCATTCTACTTTGATCAAAGACTCCTTGAATCATCAATGAATAGAGCATATAGGATGCAATCTCCTCTTACTAGGAGTGATCAATTTCATATTGACCCACTCACAACCTTCATATACGATCCACCATATCCAAAAAATTTCATACATGACTAAGTCATGATTGAGTATGAATCAAAATATTGATTCATATATATAAGATTCTATGATAGTCTCAGGTCAAAGGACTATATGTACAACTCTCATTATAAAAAAATATCTTTTGACGGATAAGTAGATTCTATAAGATGTTTCTTAAGATAGATCAGTTCAGTGAACTTATTCTTTAATGAGCACTCACATTCTTGTATTAGTGTCTTATACAAGTGACTTATAAAATCAGCACTTTCACCATCGAGCATACATAGAATGTACCATTCTATCCGAAATATTGATTTCCTACTCAATGCTCCTATTACTAAAAATATTCTAAATTAAGGTTTTAGGATTTTAGGTCTCATAGGTATGATCTCATCATAACCTTAAAATCATTGTCCTAATTTATGGAGTTCATTATAATCATTACAAATATAAGACACAGCATATGATGAAAAATAAATATCTTTCATTTATTCATAAAGTGTCAGTTACATGAGTCTGGAAGATCACAAGAAAAATCCATCAAAATACAAACTTTAATTGACTTGTAGGGCATATTCCTTTCAATCTCCTACTTGTACTAAAATCAATCGTCCTTATATTTTATTTCCATACAATCAAGGTGGCGATCGAACTACTGCTATGGTAGAGTTTTAGTGTATGGGTCTGCTATGTTATTCTTTGTACCTACTCATTCACTGACTACATTTTATCTCTCGACTATTTCATGAATGATGTGGAAGCACCTTAGAATGTGCTTGGATTTATGATGAGACCTCGGTTCTTTTGCTTCAGCAACTGCTCTAGTATTATCACAATAAAATGATTCTAGATTCTCAATCTCAGGAACGACATCCAATTCAGTGATAAACTTCTTTATTCAAATATCTTCCTTGACAGCTTCACTTGTAACTATATACTCTACCTCAGTGGTTGAGTCAGCTACAGTCTGCTGCTTAGAATATTTCTAACTTACTGCTCTACCATTTAGAGTAAAGACATACCCTGAAGTGGACTTGCTATCATCAGGATCTGACTGAAAACTAGAGTTAGAATATCTTTCTAGTTTTAGATCAGATCCTCCATATATCATAAAAATATCCTTAGTCTTTTTTAAGTATTTAAGAATATTTTTTACTATTTTTCAATGATCCTCATCTGGATTAGTCTGAAATCTACTAACCATGACTAAGGTATAGGCTACATCAGGTCTGGTATATAGCATAGCATACATGATTGAGCTTATTGCTGAAGCATAGGAAATAGAACTCATTCTATTTCTCTCTTTCGTGTCTTAAGAGACATCCTTTTAGAGAGATGTATGCCTTGACTCATGGGTAAGTAACCTTTTTTACTCCCATCCATGCTGAATCTTTTTAACATAAGGTCTATGTACCTGGACTGGGACAAGCCTAACATCCTCTTAGATCTATCCCTATAGATCTTTATACCAAGTATGTAGGATGCTTCACCCAAGTTCTTCATGAAAAACTTACTTGATAGCCATATCTTGACTGATTGTAACATTGAAAAATTATTTCTAATGAGAAGTATGTCATCTACATACAAAATTAAGAAGACAATGGCACTCCTACTAGTCTTCTTATATACACAAGGTTCATCCATATTTTTGATAAAGTCAAACTATTTGACTGTAATATCAAAGCGAATGTTCCAACTCCTCGAGGTCTGCTTTAATCCATAAATAGATTTTTTAAGCTTGCATATTTGATTTGCTCTCTCTCTTGAGATAAATCTTTCAGACTGGGATATGTAAACCTCTTCCTCAAGATAACCATTAAGGAAAGTAGTCTTCATATTCATTATCAAATTTCATAATCATGGTATGCTGCTATTGCAAGCATAATCCGTATAGATTTGAGCATGGCAATAGATGAGAATGTTTCATCACAATCAATATCTTATTTTTGTTTAAAACTTTTAGCCACCAATCTGACTTTATAGGTTTTGACTTGGTCATCTACTCCAATCTTTTTCTTATAGACCCGTTTGCACCCAATAGGGGTCATACCCTTTGGTGCATCAACCAAAGTCCATACTTGGTTAGAGTATAATGAGTCCATTTCAGATTTCATAGCCTATAGCTATTTGTTTGAGTTCTTACTCATGACAGCTTCTGTATAGGTCAGAGATTTATCATTCTCAATGATGTGGGCTTCATTATTCTCAATAATGAATCTGTACCTTAATGGTGCATTTCACACTTTATCTGACCTTCAGAGAGGTGTATTTTATGGTTGTACCTCATCAATGGGTACTTCTGATTGAGAAATATTTTGTGCTTCTACTTGTAGGTCTTGAACTTCACCAAGTTTAATTTTTCTCCCATTGTTCCTTTCTAGGATAAACTCTTTTTCTATAAAAGTGGCATGCTTACTGACAAAAATCTTTTGTTCAGTAGGATGGTAAAAGAGATATCTCCTACTCTTTTTAGGATAACCTACAAATAAGCATTTATCTGCTCTAGCACTTATGTCCAAATTTTTTTTTGACATAAGCTGGACAGTCCCAAATCTTAAGATATTTAAGATTCGACTTTTTACCGCTCCATATCTCATATAGAGTGCTTGGCACAGATTTTGAAGGTACTCTATTCAGGATATATACAACAGTCTGTAGGGCATATCTCCAAAAAAAATAGATAAATTTATAAAGCACATCATGGACTACACCATATTTAATAAAGTATGATTTCTCTTTTAACTACACCATTTAACTGCGGTGTATAAGGAGGGGTCCACTCTGAGAGAATTTATTTTTCTTGAAGATATTTTAGAAATTCATTGGATAAGTATTCTCCTCCTTGATCAGATCAAAAAATTTAATACTTTTTTCAATCTGTTTCTCGATCATGCTTTGTGTAGGGTTTTAGGGTGGGCATGCACAGTGGAAACATAATCGATTTCAAAATTTTAATAAAAAAATTTAAATATTAAATCCTTAAACCAGCATCTCTTTGATGATTAACAATCATATATAATATAAATTCAAGATTAAATTTAAGTTATAGAAGAATACCTGCAACGCTTAATCCAAATTTCGACAGAACCTCCACCAGGTGCCCAAGTGTTTGCCCTCCAACGGTGATCCACACAGGGCTATGATCAAGATACTAACTCTTTGAGATGATTCTTCCTCCAAAATTCTCACTCTGAGAATTTTTTTGAACACCAAGACCTCAAGACCCTCTTCGTCTTCTCCTAGCCTTCCTATCCCTACCTTTCTTCTCTCTTTGTTTTCCTTAATTCTCTTCCTAGACTCTTGTCCTAAAATCAGACTTGTCCTTTCTATTTTTGAACTTATCCTAACAAGAGAAGGAAGAAACTAATTGAATAATAGAGAGAGGATGTTAGAAAGAAAGGAGGAATTGGAAATCTAAATGAATCCAATCCCCCGACGCACCCCCCTTTAAATACTTAGCGATGGGTTGCCTTCGGGAATTTTTTGCACCCCTTCCACACGCCATCTCGCATCCATCAGAAAATCTCACACCTCCTGATGAATTTTCATACCCATCTGAAAGTTTTTGATACATGGCAATCATCAAAAAAAAATCCAAGAGATGCTTCATGCAGAAGGACTCTTTGGAATATTTTTCTCGATGATTCTCTGATGAGTCACGCAGCTTTCCATGGAATAATTTTTTTCTACCACCCATCAATATAATTTTATCTATCCAATGATGAAAAATCAAGGCACTAATATGAGAATCTCGTGAAAAAAAATTCAGATTAAGAAGTGGCATGACAAATGGGTTAGAGTCCTTCACAAGTTGGACTCTTGGTCAGGCGTATGGATCAGGCTGACAGGATTTCCAACTTCAACAAATTTCCACGATTAAACTAGAAGAATTTTTACTTCAAAAAATTTTCAAGCTTAAAATAAAGTTAAAATCATCTAAAAATTTATTTTTATCATAGAACATAGGATAAGCTCGAGGATGAGGCATCCCATCTCATAGGATGCGAAAGCTATTTCTGCACACAAAAACTGCACCCACGCACAAGAAAAATTCTTGACTCATGGAGACTTAGTTTCCTAACTCTAAAGTTTTGGTACATGTAGCCAAGGGCTGAACCAACTCAAATCCAAAATTAATTTGAATTAATTTGGCTTTATTTAACCCAATCTAGAATCAATTTTAAACCTGATTCGAAACAAGGAGCTAGTTTTTTGCAACATGTGCTAGCATGTCAATTTTGCAAACATGATCTAATCCAATTAGACCCCTGATCAATACCCTTTGTGTGTGATCCATTAGGTTCCACATCTAGTCAGCAATAGATCTGAGTTCAAGTCGATTTGATTTGATTAGAATTTAATCTAACCGATCTAAATCCAATCGAGCTAACCCGATTTCAGCAATTAAAACTCTTTCTAATTGGTGATTGAATTAAACTCTTTAATTTGATCAAATCTATAAGACAAGATTGACGTCTAGCAACGTATCATGTCTACCTAGAAGATATAAAATTTTTGATAGAAATACTAAAATATCCTTCAGTGGAAAGTTACCATGCAATTTGATCCTGCGATCTCCCTGCACCCCGAATATGACTCTGGATATGGAATGATGTCAAATCCAATATCATACTCATATTTCTCTCAATCTTATATGATGATTCAATTAATAAAATATTAGAAACTCTTTCTAATTTTCATTCTACTTTGATCAAAGGCTTCCTGAATCATCAATCGATCAAAACAAGTAGGATGCGATTTTCTCTTACCAAGAGTGATCGATTCCATGTTGACCCACTCACAACCTTCATACACATTCTCTCATATCTAGAACACCCCGTACATGACTAAGTCATGAATGAGTATGAAGCAGAAAATATGGATTCATATATACAAGATTCTATGGTAGTCTCAAGTCAAAAGATTACATGCATAACTCCCACTATAAGAAAACATCTCTTGATAGGTAAGTAAATTTCATAAGATGTTTCTTAAGTCAGATCAATTCAATGAACTCATTCTCTAATGAGCACCCACTTCTTTATATTAGTGTCTCACACAAATGGCATATGAGATCTACCACCCTCTCCATCAAGCATACATAGAAAGTGCTAATCTATCCGAAACATTGATCCCCTACTCAATGCTCCTATGACTAGGAATATTCTAAATCAGAATTTTTAGGATTTTAGGTCTCATAGGTATGATCTCATCATAACCCTAAACTCATTTTTCTCATTTATGAAATTCATCATAATCATTACTAAAGCAAGATGCAGCATATAATGAAAAATACCTTTTATTATTTAAAGAGTCAATACATAAGTTTAGAAGATTACAAGAAAAATCCATCAAAATACAAATTTCAATTGGCTTGTAGGGCATATTCCTTTCAATCTCCCACTTGCACTAAAGTCAATCGTCCTTATATTTTATCCTTATACAATCGAGATGGCGATCGAACTGCTGCTGTGGTAGAACCTTAGTGAATGGGTCTGCTATGTTATTCTTTGTTTCTACTCGTTCAATGACAACATCTTGTCTTTCGATTATTTCACGAATGAGATGGAAGCATTTTTGAATGTGCTTGGATTTATGATGAGACTTTGGTTCCTTTGCTTGAGCAACTGCTCCAGTATTATCACAGTAAAGTGGTATTGAATTCTTAATCTCAGGAATGACACCCAACTCAGTGATGAACTTCTTCATCCAGACAGCTTTCTTGGCGGCTTCACTTGCAGCTATATAATCTGCCTCAGTGGTTGAGTCAACTACAGTCTGCTGCTTAGAACTTTTCCAACTAACAGCTCCACCATTAAGAGTAAAGACATACCCTGAAGTGGACTTACTATCATCAAGGTCTGATTGGAAACTAGAGTCAGAATAACTTTCTAGTTTTAAATCAGATCCTCCATATACTAAAAAAATATCTTTAGTCCTTCTTAGATACTTAAAAATATTTTTTACTGCTTTCCAATGATCTTCTCCTAGATCAACCTGAAATCTACTAACTATGCTAAACATAGGCAACATCAAGCCTAGTACATAGCATAACATACATGATCGACCCTACTGCCGAAGCATAGAAAATAGTACTCATTCTATTTCTCTCTTCCGATGTTTTAGGAGACATCCTTTTAGAGAGATGTATGTCTTGACTCATGGGTAAATAATCTCTTTTACTTCCATCCATGCTAAATCTCTGTAGCACTAAGTCTATGTACCTAGATTGGGACAAGCCTAACATCCTCTTAGATCTATCCCTATAGATCTTTATACCTAGTATATAGGATGCTTCACCCAAATTTTTCATGGAAAATTTACTTGATAGCCATGTCTTGATTGATTGTAACATTGAGATATCATTCCCAATAAGAAGTATGTCATCCACATATAAAACTAAGAAGACAATGGCACTTTCACTAGTCTTCTTGTATACACAAGGTTCATCCATATTTTTCATAAAGCCAAACTCTTTAACTGTAACATCAAATCGGATGTTCCAACTCCTCGAGGCCTGTTTTAGTCCATAAATAGATTTCTTAAGCTTGCATACCTGATTTTCTCTCCCTTTTGAGACAAACTCTTCTGGCTGAGACATGTAAATCTCTTCCTCAAGATAACCATTAAAGAAGGTGGTCTTCACATCCATTTGCCAAATCTCATAATCATGGTATGCTGCTATTGCAAGCATAATCATATAGATTTGAGCATGATAATAGGTAAAAATATTTCATCATATTCAATACCTATTTTTTGTCTGAAATCTTTAGCTACTAATCTAGCTTTATAGGTTTCAACTTGGCCATCTGCTCCAATCTTTTTCTTATAGACCCATTTGCATCCAATAGGGGTCACACCCTTTGGTGCATCAACCAAAGTCCATACTTGGTTGGAATACATGGAGTCCATTTTGGATTTCATAGTCTTTAGCCATTTGTCTGAGTCCCATCTCATGATGGCTTCCATATAGGTCAAAGGTTCATTATTCTCAATGATGTAGGCTTCATTATTCTCAATAACGAACCCATACCTCATAGATGCATTTCGTACCCTATCCGACCTTCGGAGAGGAGGTGTACTTTGTATTTGTACTTCATTAATGGATATTTTTGGTTGAGGATCATCTTGTGCTTGCATTTGTAGGTCTTGAACTTCTCCAAGTTCAATTTTCTTCCCACTGCCTCTTTCTAGGATAAACTTTTTTTCTATAAAAGTGGCATATTTACTGACAAACACCTTATGTTCAGTAGGATAGTAAAAGAGATATCCTATACTCTCTTTAGGATAATCTACAAACAAGTATTTATCTGCTCTAGCACTCAGCTTATGTTCAAAATTTCTTTTAACATAAGCTGGACAGCCCCATATCTTAAAATACTTAAGATTAGACTTCTTTCCTCTCAATATCTCATATGGAGTGCTTGGTACAGATTTTGAAGGTACTCTATTCAGGATATAGACATCAGTTTCTAGAGAATATCCTCAGAAAAAAATTGACAAATCTATAAGGCACATCATGGACCGCACCATATCTAATAAAGTGCGATTCTCCTTTCTGTTACACCATTTAGCTATGGTGTATAGGGAGGGTCCATTCTGAGAGAATTTCATTTTTTTTAAGATGATCTAAAAATTCATTGGATAAGTATTCTCCTCGATCAGATCGAAGGATTTTAATACTTTTTTCAGTTTGTTTCTCGATCATACTTTGATACTCTTTAAATTTATCAAAGACTTCAGATTTGTATTTCATAAGATACACATATCCAAACCTAGATAAATCATCAGTGAACGTTATAAAATAAGAGTATCCTCCTCTGGCTTTTGTTGTCACAGGACCATGTACATCAGTATGTATAAGTCCTAATAATTCACTTGTCCTTTCTCCATATCCACTAAATGGAGTCTTAGTCATATTTTTCATAAGACAAGATTCACAAGTACCTAATGATTCATAATCATAAGGATCAAAGAACTCTTCTTTATATAACTTGTTAATCCTTGTCTCACTTATATGACAAGTCGATAATGTCAAAGTAAAGTATTATTCAACTCTTCTCTCTTTTATTTTTTACTTTTATTAATATGAAAAATATTATCATTAGATAGAATTAGAAGATCATTATTAATAACGCCATGATAAATAATTTTATTAAAAAAAAAATTGAGCAACTATTGCTCTTTCCATTTATTTCATAACCTCGTTGCAATAGTAACGATACAAAAATAATATTTCTAATGATCTTAGGCATATAATAACAGTTTTCTAGCTCTAGGATCTTTCTAGAAGGTAACTTTAACATATATGTCCCTACAGCCTCTGCTTGGATTGACTCTCCTCCAGCATTGTAGAGGTCGAAGTCACCCTTCTTCAGCACTCTAATATTCTGTAGCCCCTGCAATGACTTGCAGATATGAGAACCGCAGGTGGTATTCAATATCCAAGAGTCTGAATTGAAAGAACTTAATGACAAAATTGTATGTATCTCATACATACCTTTTGGTGCATCGCTTGCACCTGCCTTTACAGTTGTAAGATATAATTTGCAATTTCTTTTTCAGTGTCCTGCCTTGCGTAGTGAAAGCAGGTACCCTGTCCGGAGACTTTCTTCTCCTTCTTCTTCATCTTGCCACCCTTAGGATTCAGTGCTTTCTTTGAACCCTTAAAATCTGACTTCGTCTTTGAGATTTTACCCATAAGAAGAAGTGGAGCCTTTTCTTTCTTAATATGGCTCTCAGCTATCTTAAGCATATTTAACAGCTCAGGCAAGGAGGTATTCAGTTTGTTCATATGATAGTTCACAACAAACTGAGCGAATGATTCGGGGAGAGATTGCAGGATCAAATCCTGACTTAATTCTCCATCCATCATAAAACTAAGTTGATCCAATCTAGTGATCAGATCAATGACCTTCAGGATATGGTCTTGTACGGATGATCCCTCAGTCATTCTAGTATGGAATAACTACTTAGATATCTCATATCTAGCAGTTCTACTCTGTTCTCCATACACTCTTTAAGATTGAGGAGTACGGATTGAGTATCTATGCTCTCATGCTGCTCTGCAACTCATTGCTCATAGAGGCCAGTATGATGCACTTGACAGTCAAACTGTCATTCTTCCACATCCTGTATGTGGATACCTCCTCTTCTGTGGCATCATCTCCAACCTCTTGTGGTTTAAGGATGTCAAGAATATAGAAGAGCTTCTCCTAAGTGAGTACGATCTTTAAATTCTTTAACCAGTCCACATAATTGGGATCGATCAACTTGTTAGAATCTAAAATTCCTCGTAATGATAGTAAAGATGCCATTTGTAGAATTTAATCTATAATAATTAAAGAATATTACATAAGCAAACAACTCATATTGACTCATACAATTAAATAAAGTCTTTAGATTTAATCGTGCCTTCCACTATTTTATCGAACATCATAACCCTCTACTATGATGAACGAGACATATTTAATATTTATCTTAGTGAGATTGAGATCCTAATTCTTCATAATGATCTTGTGTTAACATAACAAACCCTTATGAGTTCATAGGTAGGAAACTCTTTCCAATTGCATCTCATACAATTTTCAATATTATATCTTATCCTCTAAAATATTATTAGCCTTGTGTTAACACAACAAGCTATAATATTTTAATTAAGTTAGATCCTTCATTTAATACAGTCAAATTCTAATATAACTATCCTTGTGTTAACACAACAAAGCAGTATATTCAAAATTGCCGTAAGCATCTTCTATGCACCAGAATTATGTTATATCAATCCTTATGACAAGCCTCATGTTAACACAACAAACTAGCTATAGTTCATGATGTAACATTAACCTAGCATAAAGGAAGGCCCTTAATAGTGTTTTCAACATTAGGGTTTTTCAATATCAATATCGCTTAATCAAATTGGCCAGGTAAGTAAGGTGGGGATTCCCTCGTTGCTTTCTTTAGACACCAATAAATTGATCTGATCAGACAACGAAATCAATTAAAGAATCACCTATAGCACTTTTTTAGACACCAATTGATCAATTGATCAAGAATTGGTTAACCCATAGTTGTATATCACTACCACTTAATATAATTTTCTAATGAGAACTTTTATTTAGTCTCATGCACATTCTAACTACATAATACCCATTTATGTATCAATATTAAAATTTTCTACATGTGCAAGTGTAACATATGGACATTCATTATCTTAGGATAACCTTGCAGCATAATCCCGTTATGCTAGGACAACCTTATGTCAAAATGATGAAGTGGTGAATGATATATGCATTATTTCATATCATCATATGAAAGCATAAATTATTTTATAGTATAAATCATACTATGGATCACATAAATATTATGTATATATGATTGAACCAAACAAGGTCGGCTCTGATACCACTGTAGGGTTTCAGGGTGGGCATGCATAGTGGAAACATAATGATTTTAAAATTTTAAAAAAGAAATCTTAAATATTAAACTCTAAAATCAGCATCTTCTTGATGATTAACAATCATATATAAAATAAATTCAAGATTAAATTTAAGTTATAGAAGAATACTTGCAGTACTTAATCCAAATTTCGACAGAACCTCCACCAGGCGCCCAAGTGTTCGTCCTCCAATGGTGATCCACACAGGACTATGATTAGGACACCAACTCTTTGAGATGATTCCCCTCCAAAATTTTTATTTTGAGAATTTTCTTGAACACCAGGACCTCAAGACCCTCTTCCTCTTCTCCTAGCCTTCCTATCCCTACCTTTCTTCTCTCCTTGTCTTCCTTAATTCTTTTTCTAGACTCTTGTCCTAAAATCAAACTTGTCCTTTCTATTTTTGGACTTGTCCTAATAAGAGAAGGAAGAGACTAATTGGACAATAGGAAGAGGATGTTAGAAAGAAAGGAAGAATTGAAAATCTGAATGAATCCAATCCCCCGGGCACCCCCCTTTAAATACTTAGCAATGGGTTGCCTTCGAAAATTTTTTGCGCCCCTTCCATGCATCATCTCGCATCCATCAAAAAATCTCATGCCTCCTAATCAATTCTCATGCCCATCTTAAAATTTTTGACACATGAAAATCATCAAAAAAAAATCCAAGAGACGCTTCATGTAGGACTCTTTGGAACATTTTTCTTGATGATTCTCCGATGAGTCGCGCAGCTTCCCATGGCATAATTTTTTTTCATCACCCATCTGAAGAAAAAATAGCCTTTTTTCTTATAGGATCTTCCAGATTTCATCAAATCTGGGGTGAAATAATTTAAAAAAAAATATCCTATATTTATTTCAGATCTAAATCTCTAGATCTAATTTTATTATCTAATATTAATTCTAAAATAAATCTAAAAGTATGAGAAAATATGAAATACCTCAAGGATAATCTGATTATCCTGTAGATGATCACAGCAAGCCTGAAGTTCTGACTTAGCCACGCAATCGCCTGGCCTCTACCAGTATCCACTCAGGCAGAACCTGGATCATCTTCTCCTCATGACTCTCTGCTCCAAAAATCAAAACTCAATCTGATTAGAAAGATCTTCAAAAGCCTTCCTAAAGTTGGAGCAGCAGCTTGTCGAAAAACTCCTGTAGCCCTTTGTTCAATGCGTCACCACACCTTGATCCTTCACCAGATGGATGCCCAACCTCTTGGGCATGAAGAGGGGAGAGGGAGCACCAGGGAAGACATGGAGAAGAGGAGGGGTGGCTGGCTTTTGCTGGGTAGGGAGCAGAATCTCTTAAACCTTAAGCGCAGACAGGGTTTATATAGACCCTGCTGCACTGTGCAGTGCCACATTATTCGATCAATCAGAAAATTTTATTTAATCCAAAAAAATTTTGATTGGTGGAGTGATGTCATTTGATCACATCAGATAAGAACCCCCACCCTCTCTCTATGTTGGCATCAACATTGGATAAGCACAAGAGAGATGGCACCCAAGAGTTTATGTTGATCAAGACTCCTCTTGATCTTTATCCACTTGGGGCGCAAGCCTTATCCAATTATGGCACCCACTTTGGTGCTTATTTTTGGTAGGTGGACACTCCACAAAAAACCTCCAATAACCTCTTGCCAAGTGGCCTTCAGTTTAATACCCATATGTCAATATTTGATAGATGTCCTAAAATGAAAATGGCAGGTGTCAGGAATTAGCAGGTGTTGTCTTTAATTCATCTCATGAATTAAGACAAGCCTTTTCTGAGCTGGACTGACTCCAGTCAGACTGAGAGAAACCTTCTCAAGGTTCTCTGGGTGAGTCAAAACATATTTGGCTCAATCGTGATAGAAAAGATTGCACGAGGAGAAAGTTAGGCTCAATTATGTGCTAGCACGATTTTCTTGAACCTAATTGGATTTAATCCAAATCAATTGGGCTAGTCCAATTGATGACATCTAGATCCTAACCCTTGTTAGTGTGATCCAGTTAGGTTAAATTCTATATAGTAATGAGACATGTCGTGATCTCATCATCGACATCATCGAAACTCCTTTCGATGGACCAGAACTCTTTTGATTCAGATAATTAGAATGATCGATCATCAAGATCATTCTAATTGCTCCCAAAATCTACCAGTGATACCTAGCAGTATATGATGGTAATCCATCAGAACTAAAGATAAATCTCTTGATGCAGCTACCTGTGTGATTGAGTTTCTCTATCATGAGTCCTGACTGAATTAGGGTTAAGGTGAACTCGTCAAACCCAACATCAGTCATATGAATCAATCAATCGATCTGAGTCCGATGTGAAACCCTAATAAAATTTTTTTTTATTATTTTACTCTGCCATGGCCATGGGCTTAAGGACTCGATCTTTCGATCATCATAGGACTACTCCTCTCATCTATCGAGGTTGATAGAGAAGTAAATTTCAGTGCAGGGGTAAAACGGTAATTTTAAAATTTTTTCAAAAGTAAAATTTTACAATGAAAATTATTAATCAATCTAATTAATTAACATGTATTAACCTTATACAAGGATCTAAATATGATATATATAGCATGCATTTAAATTTAAAATTTTGAATTCTATAGTAAATATTTTACTGTTATGTGTTCAGAACATATTACCTTTGTGCAGGTAGTCGATCGCCACAGTTTGATCATTGTCAGGATGGTCTGATCATTGTAATGCAGCCATACAGTATGTTGGCCCCTGCAGATTGTCCACACAAAGCTTTCGATCTGATCAGCTCCTCACGAATGCTAGTTCGTTGCAGAACCTTTTCGATGGCTGATGCTGATCGAACTCCTTCGATGGTGTCTGCTGACTCTTCGAATACTCTGGATTATTAGCAAAGGTGCTTGAGAGGTTGATGAAGCTCTCCCTAAAGTTTGGTGGGCTCACAATACTCGTAACTCACCTTCTCACTTTCCGAACCCTAGGCAGTAACCCTAGGGTACACACAAAAAACCCTGTGCCCAAAATCTTTTCTTTTCTCTTCTTTGCTTTTCTTTTCTCATGCACAAGGCTTTTCTCACGCCACCTTTCTCTCGCAGATTAGATGTATGCACGCCCCACCTTCTCATCCCTTTTAAAATGGTGCAAGATTGCATTTTTACCGCATTTTTATCGCGTGAGAGGATAAAGCTAGGTGGTTGCTCACTTGAATTCAAATCGAATTTGAATTCAAATGCCAACCAACCTATCTTTATCCACTTAAGGTGTGAGAAGGGAGGGGCGTGGGCTTCTTTGTGCATGGAGAGTATACATGAGAAACTTTTTTTTGTGTAGAATAAGTGGCGCACAAGTGGATAAGGTGGCGCATGAGATTAGTTGCCCATTCAAATTCAAAATTCATTTGAATTTGAATGGCCAACCAACCATCTTTATCCACTCAAAATGGTGCACAAAGGAGGGGCATGGGAAGGCTTCTGCATGGGAGAAAATTCATGAGAACTTGTTTCTCGTGATTTCAAATTGGCGCAGGTGAGGTGAGGTGGCGTAGGGAGATGAGTCAAGATGGCTTCAAATCTAATTGAACCAACTTTATCAAAATAGATTAGGCACAATTATATTAAATTAAATCCAACACAATTAGGCCTAATTAGGCTGAATAAAATTTTAATCAAATCAAAAATTGACTAAGCCCAACCCTTGATCAGATCAGAGACCAAACCACCTCGGCGATTAGGTCAACTCATAACCTAACGGGTCAAACCCAACTGAATCCAATTCAATTGAACTTGATCCAAAAATAATTACTCAATCAAATTGAGTTAATTAGTGATCAAATCATTAATTAAACTTCTCATAAATACTGAGTCCAAATCTGATGGGCAATCGGACATCAAAGTCCATCGATATGAAATCTTGATCGAAGAGTCCCAAACCAGTCGGACTCTTGACCCCGATACTCAAAATTTATGGAACTCATGATCAGAGAATCTTGATTCTCGATCACAGAGTCCCAGACATGTAGGACTCAGAGTCTCCAAGTATTAGGACTCTTGGTCGAAGAGTCTCAATCCAGTGAGACTCTTCACCAGCCATCAGATCAGATCGGAACCTCTAATGTGTGTGATCCCACAGGTTCGAACCTAAGCCAGTAGCACAGAAACCAATTTTTGTACTAATCGAAGTGACCATCTAGCAATGGTACCCGATGTCCGGATAGGTCGAATAGTTACAATCACAATATTCAAAACCTACGCGAATATGGTTACTGTATAATTCATCCCTTTTGACCCCTGTGTATAGGATGATTCAGGGTTAAACTATCAACCCTGATCAGATCATCCGAATCGTGCTCAACTTAATCAGTCCTGTGACTCCTCACTAGGACTACCTTGGCCAAAGTTTTGTTAAATTGAAACACGACTGTACATAGCTCCTGAACTGGTGTGGTCAATCCCATCTTGACACACGCACCGACGAGTCAAGTACTTGACTACACCCAGCAGCCTTCCGTCACTGAATTAGAAATTCAGGTAGTCCATTGCCTAAGTGCAGTGAGTTGCTTGCAAGTCACTGTGGCAGTCTCAGGTCAGAGGGACAATTATACCCATATCCCATCGGAGCAAATCTTGACAGCAGAAAAAGCTCCAGAGTTGGTCACATTCAGTGCAGATGTACCCTTACATCTCACCTGTATGCCATACCAGTGTCTCCACACTCCTTGGTTAAGAGGACAACCAACCCATATGGCACACAACGACCTATGCTTGATAAATGTTGTTGTCCTTGGTAACAACGTATCATTTGGTCGCGAATAGTTTAAGGACTAAACGACAAATCCTCCTTTGTCGAGTCTAAATAGTCCTAAGGAATTCACCACAACACAAGAGTTCATTAGAAGATGAAATAATTTATGATAAAAAATATCAAAATAATTTTTATTTATTTATAATTCATATACTAATACAAGAAAGAGCATAACCGTCAACAGACTGATGATTGACTTTGGGACACTATTTCAACAATCTCCCACTTGGCCTAAAGCCAATCGATGCAGTATCTAATACCCATCTTCGACTTGAAGTCATCGAACTCCATCACCGCAATGGCTTTAGTGAATGGGTCGGCCAGGTTCTCCTTCCGTTGATCTTCTGAAGGTCGACGTCATCTTGATCCATAATTTTTTGGATGAGATGGTAGCGGCACAGAATATGCTTCGTCCGCTAATTTTTTGGATGAGATGGTAGCGGCACAGAATATGCTTCGTCCGCTGGTGTGCCTTCGGTTCCTTCGCCTGAGCAATGGCTCCAGAGCTGTCACAATAGAGCAGAACTGAACCAACAAGGGAGGGTGCTACTCCGAGCTCGATGATGAATTTTCTTAGCCACACTACTTCTTTGGCAGCATCTGATGCAGCGACATATTCTGCTTCGCAAACTGAATCAGCCACAGTGTGCTGCTTGAAACTCTTCCAGCAGACAGCTCCACCATTAAGGGTAAAAATAAATCCCGACACACTCTTGCTGTCATTATGATCAGACTGGAAACTGAAGTTTGTAAACCCCATAAGTCTCAAGTCCAATTCACCATAAACAAGCTACTGGTCCTTATATTTCTTAAATACTTCAGGATGGTTTTAACAACCTTCCAGTGATTCTCCCCTGGATCAGATTGGTATCTACTCACTACCCCTAGTGAGTATGCCACATCTGATCGTGTACATGTCATGGCGTATATGATAGATCCCACTGCCGAAGCATATGGAATTCTACCCATATGCTCTCTCTCTTGAGGTGTTGTCGGATAATCCCTCTTCGAGAGAGAAATTCCATGGCCTATCGGTAGATAGTCTTTCTTGAAATTCTCCATGCTGAACCTCTTCAGCATAGTATCAATGTACATGGACTGGGATAAGCCAAGCAACCTTTTAGATCTATTCCTATAGATCATCATCCTAGGATGTAGGAAGCTTCTCCCAGATCCTTCATGGAGAACTATGACGACAGCCAAATCTTTATTCCTTGTAATGCAGGGATATCATTCCCGATTAAGAGAATATCATCCACATACAATATAAGAAATACCACTACTGGACCATTAGCCCACTTATAAATGCAGGGCTTTCTTCATTCTTAACGAAGCCATACGTCTTGATCATCCTATCAAAATGTATGTTCCAACTCCGGGATGCCCACTTAAGTCCATAAATGGACCTCTATAGCCTACACACCTTAGACTCATCTGTGGATGTGAACCCTTCAGGTTGTATCATATACACCTCTTCGTCCAGCTCTCCATTTAGGAAAGCTATCTTCACATCCATCTGCTAGATTTCATAGTCCAGATGGGCAGCTATCGCAAGTATAATCCGAATGGATTTGAGCATTGCCATAGGAGAAAATATCTCGTCATAGTCTATACCATAACATTGACGATATCCCTTGGCAACCAGATGGGCTTTATAGATTTCTACCTTTCCATTTGCGCCCCTCTTCCTCTTGAAGACCCATTTACATCCTATGGATTTTACTCGTTCGGGTGGGTCAACCAATGTCCACACATCGTTGACCTTCATGGACTCCATTTCGGATTTTATGCCTCTAGCTATTTCTCAGAGTCAGATCTCTGTATTGCATCCATGTAGGTGATCGGATCCTCATCGTTTTCATCAAGTTTGACAGGATCGCCATCTCGGACCAAGAAACCATAGTATCTGTCCAGTTGACGTGGTACTCTACCAGATCGCCTTAAGGGTGCAGGAGCAATGGGCTCCGGATCTGATCTAACTAAATTCGATTCAGGTTCAGTAACTTGTGTCAGTTTTTCCACCTATCGAACTTCCTCAAGTTTGACCTTAGAGGCAACAGTTCCTTCACCAAGGAACTCTTTTTCCAAAAAGATTGCCTTAAGGCTGACAAACACCTTATGCTCATCAGCTAGGTAAAAATAATACCCTTTGGTCTCTTTTGGGTACCCTATGAAATAACACTTGTCAGACCTAGGTCCAAGCTTGTCCATAATTAAACATTTAACATAAACCGGACACCCCCAAACCCTAAGATACGAGAGTACTGGCTTACGTCCTATCCATATCTCATAAGGCATTTTGGTTACAGACTTACTCGAAACCCTATTTAGAAGGTAACAAGCCGATTCGAGTGTATATCCCCAGAAGGAGATCGACAGACCAACAAACCCCATCATGGATCGAACCATGTCCAACAAGGTCCGATTCCTCCTTTCAGACACACCATTATGCTGTGGTATTTCAGGAGGAGTCCACTGAGAGAGAATCCCATTCTCCCCAAGATATGTCAGAAACTCATTGGAAAGGTATTCACCTCCTCGATCAGATCGAAGAGTTTTAATACACTTTTCAATTTATTTTTCTACCTCATTTCAGAATAGTTTGAACATTTCAAACGACTCCAACTTATGCTTCATTAGGTAGACATACCCATACCTCGATAGGTCGTCTGTGAAGGTTATGAAGTAGAAATATCCACCTCTTGCACTTGAGCTCATGGGTCCACATACATCAGAATGTATCAGACCCAAGAGTTCACTGACTCGCTCATCTTTTTTAGTAAAAGGTGTTTGGTCATCTTTCCAAGAAGACATGACTCACAGGTTGGAAGTGATTCACAATCACCAACTTCAAAAATTTCTTCTTGAGCAAACCTGTTTATCCTGTTCTTATTGATATGACCTAGCCTACAGTGCCAAAGGTAGACTTCTGACATATTATTCATTCTAGGACGTTTACCGGAGGTTTGAACTATATTAACAGGCTGTGATAGTAAGTAAATTTATTATTTAGTTGTCCAACAAACATTGTAACACCATTCAAAATGATATTACAAATATTTTTTTTATTAAAAATTCATAACTGTACATGACCAAAAGGCCTACAAAAATAATATTTAGTAAAAAACTTGGACAATAGTGACATTCACTCAGAATTACATTACGAGAGTTGATTACAAGGTTCATGATTCCTAAAGCTAGAACTGAAATTTTGCTTCCATCTCCAACATTCAAGAACCTCTCGCCTTTATCAAATCTCCTACTGACCTGCAGACCCTGCATCGAATTACAGATATGATAAGGACTTCCGGTATCCAATACCCAGGCAGTAGTATCACAAATGGAAAAATTGTAAGGTGTTATCATATAATTACCTTGCTTCTTCTTCAGCCTGTTCGGGTCCAGGGAGGCAATGTATAAAGGACAGTTCCTCTTCCAGTGCCCCTGCTTCTTACAAAAGAAGCACTCCACCTGGCTCTGGTCAAGCTTGCACTTCTTGGTCTGACCCTGTGCTGACGTCCCAGCATGCGGCTGCACCTTCTTATTCTTCTTCTTCTTGTTTTTCTTCTCTTTCTTAAAGGGTCGACGATCAGAAGAAGACCCTCCCACAACATTCACCGACTCCTTATGGAGCTGTGGTCCTTCTCAAAGTTCTGTAGAAACCCCAATAAGCCGTGGTAGTTCACTGCAGGCTTTATCATCCGTAAATGAGTAAGGAAGGGGAGGAAGGACTTGGGCAAAGAATTAAGGATCGCATCCTTATCGAGCTGCTCGTACAAGGGAAAGCCCAGTTTACTTAAGCGCTCAATCATTTCGATCATGTATAGTACATGATTAGTAACTGAGGCCCCATCCCTCATCCGAGCATTGAAAATGGCACAACTAGTTTTGTGCCTTTCAATGTCGTCAGGCGTACCAAAGGAGTTGTTCAACATTTGAAGCATCTCTTGCGGTTGGGCATTCTCGAACCTACGGCTGAACTCATCATTCATTGCCGCCAGCATTATGCACCGAATGGTGGTGCGATCGTTGAGCCACTTCTGATAAGTATCTCGGACCGTCCCTCTAGCGTTCGGGGCTGGCTCTTCAGGTACCGGATCCGTTACTACATAAAGGATCCGTTCATGCTCAAGGATGATTTTCAATTTTCGATACCAGCTATCGAAATTAGGTCCCATGAGCTTGTCATTATCTAATAATGACTGGAGCGACAGGATAGTGGCCATAGCTGCATAAAGAAAAATTAGATTTTTATTAGTATATAAATTATTAATACTAAAGATTTGGACTTTAGTCTAAAGTTTCTCCCAGTATTTTTATGAACTGGTAGCCTCAACCTCCAATTCGAGGAATTATTTTAATTTCTTAGTGGGTACTAGAATCCACACAGACTACACACGAGCCCAACTTTGGTTGGTCAACCCATGTGCATCTATGGGTAGGTTCATAACCAGTTGTTTCTCTAAACAACTTCTAGTAATTGATTTTGCCCCAGAACCTAATCAGTAGGCTTTGGCCTCCACTGAAAAGATCTGGTTAGGTCCAACCATTAATATGACTTAATTTGGTGAATCAGACCAATAAATGATCAAGTCCAACTTTGGCCGACCAACCTGACCACCATCAAAAAGACTCATCCAAATTATCATATTATGAATGATAATTCCATTAGTCAATAAGCACCAGGCCTTTGGGCCTCCAGTGATTATTAAACTAATGGACTCATTATCACTCACTTAATGGGAGGCTATGACTTAGTTATCACTATAACTTAATCATTTTTAGGGACCTAATAATTTTTGAAGATTTTATTAAAGGATAGAAGAGAAGAAATTGACCAGCCAATTTCAATCCTCCCACTGACTTCACCAAGTCAGATTAAAAAAGATTTAATTAAAGTCGGTATTAGGAGCACCTAAATCAGTCACACTGATTTACCTAATGACATGGGTGAGTCCTAATCACCAAGTGATCTAATCAAAATCTAACTCACCAGGTTGGCCAGGTAAGTGAGATCAGTGGTGAAGATATGCCATTAATTCGTCAGAGATCGAATCAATGTGAGTAGCTCTCACTTAAAAACCACTGGTCAGACTACCGAACTTACCTTAGACACCAACCGGTTTATTAGTTTTAATTTGATCAACTTAGTAAATAGGGTTCCACCATGTAGCCATGAATTAAGTTCATTTTGGTCTAGTTAAAGACATGGACCCATTCAACTACAACTATTAGAGTTGAGTCTAGAGTGTCCTTGACCTAATCTAATTTAATTTTTGATTAGATTTGATCAATTACTCTAATTTAGTCCATTTCTTTAAGCTAACCTTAGGTCTAACCCAATTATGGACCTAATCCATCTAACCCATTGACCCACAAGTTTATGCAATTGTCTTAGGTCTTAATTCACAATTCTAGACCAACTAGACAACACTCAATTCTTTTAATTAAGTATTTGGACTGATGGGTCAGGGTTTGGCATTTCAAAAATAATTTTCAAATTTGAAAGGTTTTATTTTCTGTTCACCAAATGTGTTGACTCATTTCACAAACGGATCAGCACATTTCATAAACAGCAATTCTATTGCTAATTACATAACAGAAAATAACTCAATCAAAATAAATCATGAATATTTCTTTAGATCTAATCTAACACATTCATGATAAATTTTACAATTGAATATTTACAATTAAGTTCTTTCGCTGCTTTATTTGCATGGGATATAATCGCATCGGCACCCCTACCGCCATAGGAGAATCCCATCGAATGAGAGGAGAGGGCCTTTAAACCCTACTTTTCTCCTATGACGGACGACCATGGCAACCAACCCAATTAGACTACTTGCTACTTGGATCAAGTATATCTAAATATATCAATTTTAAAATTTAAATTTCAAATTTTAAATTTTTAATTTCAAATTTTAAATTTTAAATTTTGAATTTCAAATTTGAAATTTAAAATTTAAAATTTTAAAATTTAAATTTCAAATTTTTGAATTTTGAATTTTAAATTTCAAATTTCAAATTCAAATTCAAATTTCAAATTTTAAATTTTAAATTCAAATTTCAAATTTAAACTTTTAGATTACTACTTAATCTATGCATGTAAATGTATATCATATTTTAGAACCTGCTCTGATACCATTTGAAGTGAATTTCAGTACAGGGGTAAAATGGTAATTTTAAAATTTTTCAAAATTATAATTTTACAGTAGAAATTATTAATTAATCTAATTAATTAATATGTATTAACCCTACATAAGATTTAAATATGATATATATAGCATGTATTTAAATTTAAAATTTTGAATTCTACAGTAAATATTTTACTGTTATGTGTTCAGAACACATTACCTTCATGCAGGTAGTCGATCATCGCAGTCTGATCATCGTCAGGATGGTCTGATTATCGCAATATAGCCACACAGTATGTCTGGCCTCTGCGAATTATCCACACGAAGCTTTTGATCTGATCAGCTCCTCACGAATGCTAGTTTGTTGCAGAATCTTTTCGATGGCTGATGCTGATCGAACTCCTTCGATCGGTATCTGCTGACTCCTCAGATGCTTCGGATCATTAGCACAGGTGGTTGAGAGGTTGATGAAGCTCTCCCTAAAGTTTGGTGGGCTCACAACACTCGTAGCTCACCTTCTCACTTCCCGAACTCTAGGCAGTAACCTAGGGTACACACAGAAAATCCTGCACCCAAAATCTTTTCTTTTCTCTTCTTTTCTTTTCTTTTCTCATGCACAAGGCTTTTCTCATGCCACCTTTCTCTCACAGATCAGATGTATGCATGCCCCACCTTCTCATCCCTTTTAAAATGGTGCAGACCGTATTTTTACCGTATTTTTACCGCGTGAGAGGATAAAGCTAGGTGGTTGCTCACTTGAATTCAAATCGAATTTGAATTCAAATGCCAACCAACCTATCCTTATCCACTTAAGGTGTGAGAAGGGAGGGGCTGGGCTTCTTTTGCGTGAAGAGTATACACGAGAAACTTTTTCTCGTGTAGAATAAGTGGTGCACAAGTGGATAAGGTGGCGCATGAGATTAGTTGCCCATTCAAATTCAAACTTCATTTGAATTTGAATGACCAACCAACCATCTTTATCCACTAAAAATGGGCACAAAGGAGGGGTGTGGGAAGGCTTCTGCATGGGAGAAAATTCATGAAAACTTGTTTCTCATGAATTCAAATAGGCGCAGGTGAGGTGAGGTGGCGCAGGGAGATGAGTCAAGGTGATTTCAAATCTAATTGAACCAACCTTATCAAAATAGGTTAGGCACAATTAGACTAAATTAAACCCAACACAATTAAGCTTAATTAGGCTTAATAAAATCTTAATCAAATCAAGAATTGACTAAGCCCAATCCTTGATCAAATCAGGGACCAAACCACCTCGGCGATTAGGTCAACTCTTAACCTAATCGGGTCAAACCCAACTGAATCCAATTCAATTGGACTTGATCCAAAAATAATCACTCAATCAAATTGAGTTAATTAGCAATCAAATCACTAATTAAATCTCTCATAAATATTGAGTCCAAATCTGATGGGCAATCGGGCATCAAAGTCCATCGATATGAAACTTTGATCGAAGAGTCCCAAACCAGCGGGACTCTTGACCTCGATACCCAAAATGTGTGGAACTTGTGATCAGAGAATCCTGATTCTCGATCATAGAGTCCCAGACATGTAGGACTCAGAGTCTCAAGTATTAGGACTCTTGGTCGAAGAGTTCCAGTCCAGTGGGACTCTTCACCAGCCATTAGATCAGATAGGAACCTCTAATGTGTGTGACCCCACAGGTTCGAACCTAAGCCGTAGCACAGGAATCAATTTTTGTACTAATCGAAGTGACCATCTAGCAATGGTATCCGATATCTAGATAGATCGAATTGTCGCAATCGCAACATTCAGAACCTACGCGAATATGGTTACTGTATAATTCATCCCTTTTGACCCCTGTGTATAGGAGACTCGGGATTAAACTATCAACCCTGATCAGATCATCCGAATCATGCTCAACTCAATCAGTCCTGTGACTCCTCACTAGGACTACCCTAGCCAAAGTTTTGCTAAATTGAAACAAACTATATACAGCTCCTGAACTGGAGTGGTCAATCCCATCTTGACACACGCACCGACAAGTCAAGTACTTGACTACACCCAACAGTCTTCCGTCACTGAATTAGAAATTCAGATAGTCTAGTGCCTAAGTGCAGTGAGTTGCTTGCAAATCACTATGGCAGTCTCAGGTCGAAGGGATAGTTATACCCATATCCCATCAGAGCAAATCTTGACAGCAGAAAAAGCTCCAGAGTCAGTCACGTTCAGTGCAGATGTACCCTTACATCTCACCTGTATGCCATACCAGTGTCTCCACACTCCTTGGTTAAGAGGACAACCAACCCATATGGCACACAACGACCTATGCTTGATAAACATTGTTATCCTTGGTAACAACGTATCATTTGGTCGCGAACAGGTTTAAGGACTAAATGATAAATTCTCCTTTGTCGAGTTTAAATAGTCCTAAGGACTTCACCACAACACAGGAGTTCATTAGAAGATGAAATAATTTGTGATGAAAAAATATTAAAATAATTTTTATTTATTTATAATTCATATACTAATATAAGAAAGAGCACAACCATCAACAGACTGACGTTGGCTTTGGGACACTATTCCCAACAGATAGATCCCATCTTGGTGCGACCTAGTTCCTACAATAAATGTGCTATAGCCAACATATACCTCAAGTTCGAATGGCTAGGAGACTAAGTTATGGTGTAGTCAAACTATAACACACTCATGGTGAATCGTCGATGCACCTCAGATCAAAGAACTAGATACACAACTGCAGCATCGAGCTAGTCATCGACGAGAAGGTAGACTTCCTTATGACTGCTCGATATAGTCACGCTCAGTACTCTCATTCTCAATGAATACCTGTACCTCACTTCGGTGTCTCAACATTGTAGACTCAAGACACATCTATCCTAAGAAAGCGATCGTACACCAACCTTCCAGATCAATCACCATCTTCATGATGATCTTATGATCAGGAGCTGTTTATGAGTTAGTTATGTAAATTCATACCTTAAATTTTTAATACTTGAAAATATGAATTGACATTCTTACTAACTCAAAGGATGTATCACAGATACAATGTACACAATGTAATAGAAGAATAACCCATTTATTGATTTATAGTCAAAATTATAAATTTGCCCTTAGATTTGTACAGAAATGTGTCAGCCAATCTGGCATCTAGGGCACACATCTAACAAACTCCACTTGACCTAATGCCAATTGGCACATATTTAAGTCCCATCTTCTCAAGGTGGGCTTCGATCTTTTGCTGGCCTAATGGCTTTGTCAGCGGGTCTGCCACATTGTCTGTGGAGTCAACTCTCTTAACCTCGACATATTCTTTTTCGAGGTAATCAAGATTAGATGGAATCGCTGCTCGATATGCTTGGACTTCTGGTGAGACCTTGGCTGCTTAGCTAGGGCTATGGCGCCATTATTATCGCAGTAAAGAGGGATGGCATCCAATGACATCACTCCAAGCTCTGCGGCAAACTTCTTGTACTAGAATGCCTTCTTCGAGCTTTCGATGCAGCAATATACTCTGCCTCCATGGTGGAATCTGCAATCACCGTCTACTTGGAACTCTTCCAGCTAACTGCACCACCATTGCAAATGAACAGACTCTCAGATGTCGACTTTCAATCATCTATATCAGACATAAAGTCTGAGTTTGTATATCCCTGAATCTGGAGTTCTCCATTCCAAATACTAGAAACATATCCTTAGTCCTTCTCAAGTACTTAAGGATACATTTCATAGAAGTCCAGTGCTCTTCGCTGGATTCGATTGACATCTGCTTGTGACACTCACACATGGGCTATATCAGGTCGTGTACATAGCATGGCATACATGAGGCTCCCTATTGCCGAATCATAAGGGATTTTGCTTATGCGTTCAATCTCCTCAGGTGTGCTAGGGCACATCTTCTTGGAGAGATGAATGCCATGTCTAAAAGGTACTAAACCTCTTTTGGAATTTTCCATGCTAAACTTTTTTAGCACCTCCTCTATGTACATCTTCTGTGAAAGTCCCAGCATCCTATTTGGTCTATCTCTATAGACCTTAATACCCAGTATAAAGGATGCCTCTCCTAGATCTTTCATAGAGAACTCCTTAGACAACCATACTTTGACTGAGATCAACATGGAAATGTCATTCCCAATTAGGAGGATGTCATCTACGTACAATACGAGGAAGACAACTACGCTTCCACTGACCTTTTTGAACACACATGGTTCCTCCTCGTTCTTGATGAAACCAAATATTTTGATCACATCATTGAAACGAGTATTCCAGCTCTGAGATGCTTGCTTAAGTCCATAAATGGACCTTTGCAGCTTGCAGACCTTGTGATCATCATCACTGGATGTGAAATCAAGTGGCTATTCCATATAGATATCTTCCTCAAGATGTCCATTTAAGAATGCTGTTTTCATGTCCATCTGTCATATTTCATAATTGAAATAGGCTGCAACAGCAAGCAATGTGTGGATGGATTTTAGCATGGCTACAGACGAGAAGGTATCCTGATAGTCAATGCCTTCACACTAACTATAACCTTTTGCTACAAGCCTAGCCTTGAATGTCTCTACATTCCCATCTGCACCTATCTTTCTCTTGAAGATTCATTTACACCCAATAGGTACAATACCTTCAGGTGGATCTACCAAGGTCCAGACTTGGTTTGAGTGCATCGAGTCAATTTCTGATCTCATTGCCTCTAACCATTTCTCAGAGTCGATATCTGATATCGCCTCGTCATAGGTCTTGGAATCATCACCATGAGCTCCATTTTTCATGAGAACATTTCTTCTATATCCTCTTGTATAGTACCTAAGTATCTTTCAGGAGGATGGAAAACCCTTATCGATCTACAAGGTGGAAGAGGTTGTGTTAGGACTGGTTCTGATTGATTTGGTTCCTCAGGTTCTTTAGCTCATTGCTCTTGGGAGACATTCTCCTTGAGCTTAATTATTCTTCTGATGCCACCATCTTGAATAAACTATTTTTCAAAAAAAATAGCATTTTGACTCACAATCATATTGTGGTCTTCCGAAATATAGAAATAATATCCTAATGACTCTTTAGGATATCCTATGAATCGAGCTTTAAAAGATCTAAACTCTAACTTGTCCGCCTGCTGTCTCTTGACATGAGCCGGACAACTTCAAATTCTGAGATGATTCAGACTTGGCTTCTTACCATACCATATCTCATATGGTGTGGTAGGAAGATTTTAGATGGAACCCTATTCAATACATATATTGCTGTCATGAGATAATGTTCCTAAAGAAACTCAGGGAGGTCCATGAAGCTCATCATGGAATGGACCATATCTAATAGGGTCCGATTTCTCCATTCTGAAACCCCGTTGAGTTGTGGCATTCCAGGTGGAGTCCATTGAGAGACTATGCCATTATCCTTAAGATAGTCTAGGAACTTTCGACCAAGGTATTCATCTCCTCGATCTGATCGAAGAACCTTAATGGGCTGTTCTGTTTGTTTTTCTACTTCATGTCTGAATTCTTTGAACCTTTCAAAGACTTCAGACTTGTATTTCATTAGAAACACATATCCGTACCTAGACATATCATTGGTAAAGGTAATGAAGTAGACATAGTTACCTCTAGCCGGCACATCAAATAGGCTGTACACATCCGTATGTACTAGGGCAAGTAGGTCTGTGGCCTTTTCCCATGTCCTACAAAAGAAAGTTTGGTCATTTTGCCTTGAAGGCATGATTCACAAACTGGATATGACTTGGAAGTCAACTGACTCAACAGTCTGAATTTCTTCAATTTGTTAACCCTATCTTCCGCTATATGACCTAGCCTTAGGTGCCACAGATACCTATCATTTAGACTATCTCTAGGCTTTTTAATTCCTATGGCATTCACATTTTGCTCGATATTAAATACAGATACATCAATATGTAGCTGATAGAGATCGTTAATAGGAAAACTATTTGTAACTTTATTATTTTCATAAAATATGTTACAATGATCCTTATGAAAGCTAATCACATAGCCTTCTTGTGCTAAACATGAAACAGAAATCAAATTCCTGCTTACTGCAGGCACATAATAACAATCTCTAAGAACTAAATCTAATCCTAATGGTAATTGCAGAGGATAGGTTTCCACGGCCATAGCAGCAACTCTTGCTCCATTCCTGATGTGTAGGATCATCTCCCCATCCCTCAGTCTCCTGCTCTCCTCAAGACCCTGCATAGAAGTGCACAAATGAGCACTAGAACCAGAGTCAAGCACCCAACTGGATGTAGAGGAAACCATAAGATTAGATTCTAAAATGAGCATACCTCCAGAAGGACCATCCTTCTTGTTGTTCAGGGTGGCCGGGTACTGAGGACAGTTCCGCTTCCAATGGCCATCTGATTGGCAGTGAAAATATTTTTCCTTTTCAGCAGCCTTCTTCGGTTCTGTCTTCTTCTTCCCATCTACCTTCTGCTTCTTCGCAGACTTCTTTTTCTTTTCAAAAGACTTTCTCTTGAAAGAAGTCTGCTCCACAGTAAGAACTGAGTCTTTTGAGCCCTTCATAGAAAGCTCAGCCGTAACCAGCATGTTCATTAACTCGGCCAAGGTACACTGCATCTTATGCATATGGAAGTTCATGATGAACTGACCATATGCATCAGACAAGGACTGAAGGATCACATCAGTCTAAAAATCCTTGTCTAAGATGACACTGAGCTTCTCAAGCTCCTCAAGATCCTTGATCATTGTCAAACAATGATCTTGGACTGACTGCCCATCATGCATTTTAGCCTTAAAAAGTCTTTGACAGACTTATACTTGGTTGCGCGACTTTGTTCACCAAACAACTCTTGTAGGTGAGCCAACATTTGATGAATAGTCATAATATTCTTATGGTGGCACTGCAAGTCATCAGACATTACACCCAACATGTAGTACCTTGCTTTGTTATCATCATCCGTCCACTTTTCCAGAGACGCTTTCTGTTCAGCAGTCGGACGTGCTGGCATAGCAGGTGGATCCTGATCTAAGACATGGGTCAATTTTTTGAAATCCAGAATAATTTTGTAGTTCCATAACCAGTCTTTGAAATTGGGTCCAGTCAATCTGTGGGTGTCTAGTATTTTGGTCAGGGGGTTGGACGCTGACATGTTTCCTGTAGAGAGTCAACAGTTTCTAGTTAGATTTTGTAATCAGACTTAACCAATTTATTTAGGGGTTTCATTTTTAAACAAATTAGGCTCCCACTATTTTCTTAGATCCCTACACTCCCTAGGTAGAGATGTGAAAATCTCCATGATTAGTAATTTTTAGTGGGTGGTGCAGTCTCACCGACTGGCTCATCACCTCACCTAACAGTTATTGGTGATGGGTCAACCGATGAGTGGACAACTCTTGTCCAATGATTCTCTAATCATGGTGATCTAAAACTTGGTCTCTAATTCATGAAGCTCACCGCGCCTGAAATATTGCTCCAATCCTTAGTTAAGTCAAACCCACCATTTGCACGAACTAGATTCCTGATTGGGTCCCTCACCGTATCTAGAATATTGAGCCCAACCCATCCTCTAATTCGTAGCATCCAATGCCTAATGAACATGGTTGCATCTTTCCGGTGCAACTGGGCCACTATATCCAGTCGAGAACAATCAACCCCGAGAAGGGCCCGCACATCCATAATGGTGGAAGACCTTAGACTTAATATTTTCTTAGGGAGATTTGATTTAGGTCTTATTAAACTTGGCTTGATATAGTCATAACAATTATGACTAACCTAGTGGCATGGGTTAGCTCGAATTGTTAGCCACCTCAAATCAGAACTGGGTCAATACATATGGCCAGGTAAGTGAGACGATGGAAGGGATATGCCATTAACTCGACAAGAAGCATTCGAGTCGAGTAGCTCCCAATTAAAAATCAGTCGGTCGCATCTGTCCAACTTACCTTAGACACCAAATTATCGAACCAGAACTAATTGGGTTAGCCTACAATCTAGGCTCTAACCACTGAACCAAATTAGGTCTTAACTTGATCGAGTCACATATGAATATGATTCGATCTTGACCTAGACTTAATCCTATTAGGCTGATCAATTATTAACTTTCATGATCCCATCTAATCAACTTTTGATTCAATTTGATCAACCGCTAGACCTAATTGAGCTATCCAAGCCCGAACCCAATTTTATGAGAATGAATTAGATATGAAATTCTTAATTTTAGATTTAATTTAATTTCATAAGCTTAATTCATTAATTAAGTCTTGGGTTCATAAACAAAACATGTAAAATAAATCCTAAGGTTTCAGGATCTAGGGTTTTACAGAAAAGTAAGTTTTAATTTCTGATTAAGGATGAACGCGCAGCACTCCTACACATCATAAGAATACCCCATTGAATAGGAGGAGAGGATCTTTAAACTCTACTTTGTTCTTATGACTGGACGGCCATGAGAAATATCTTAATCAGAAAATAAATTTAACTACAAAACTAGTTAGATCTAAATTTACATATCACATATACAATTTAAGATCTAACTAATACATGCTTTGCATACATCTCATGTATCAAAAATTAATCTAATTAACATGCTTTCAGATTTAATACATCACATGTAAATCTGAAAAATAAAATTTAAATTAAACTATTCAACATAAAATTTATTCTAGATAGTTACTAGAACAATTTTACAACTAGTCTAGACATACAACAGATCAATCTTATGTATTATCCAAATTTTTATTTTTTATTTTTGATCTGAATATAATATTTATATCATCAAAAATAAAGAATAAATTAGATTTAAATTATTTTTTAATCTTATTAAAATATAAACTTATAAGACTATTCATAGATCAAACTATTCCTAGTCTAGTCATGCATCTCATGCATGTTAGATCTTCTCAGATTTAATTTTAAATATTTTAATTTTAGATCTTATAATATCTGATATGATATTAAAATTTTTTAATATCAGATAAATTAAAATTAAAATCAGATCTAAATTAGATTTGAAACTAAGCCATCAACCTGGCTCTGATACTAGTTGAAGGAAAAACCGCCTTTTTCCTTGTAGGATCTTCCAGATTTCATCAAATCTGGGATGAATAATTTTAAAAAAAATTATCCTATATTTATTTCAGATCCAAATCTTTAATCTAATTTTATTATTTGATATTAATTTTAAAATAAATCTAAAAGCATCAGAAAATATGAAATAACTCAAGGGTAATCTGATTACCCTGTACATGATCGTAGCAAGCCTGAGGTTCTGATTTAGCCATGCAATCGTCTAGCCTCTACCAGTATCCACTCAGGTAGGATCTAGATTGTCTTCTCCTCATAACTCTCTTCTCCAAAAATTAAAACTCAATCTGATTAGAAAGATCTTCAAAAGCCTTCTTGAAGTTGGAGCAGCAGCTTGTCAAAAAACTCCTGCAGCCCTTTGTTCAATGCGTCACCATGCCTTGATCCTTCACCAGATGGATGCCCAACCTCTTGGGCATGAAGAGGGGAGAGGGAGCACCAGGGAGGACATGGAGAAGAGGAGGGGTGGCTGGCTTTTGCTGGGTAGGGAGCAGAATCTCTTAAATCCTAGGTGCAGACAGGGTTTATATAGACCCTGCTGCGCTGCGCAGTGCCACATCATTCGACCAATCAAAAAATTTTATTTAATCTAAAAAAATTTTGATTGATGGAGTGATATAATCTGATCACATCAGATAAGAACCTCCACCCTCTCTCCTATGTTGGCACAAACATTGGATAAGCACAAGGGAGATGGTGCCCAAGAGTTTATGTTGATCAAGACTCCTTTTGATCTTTATCCACTTGGGGCGCAAGCCTTGTCCAATTGTGGCACCCACTTTGGTGCTTATTTTTGGCAGGTGGACACTCTGCAAGAAACCTCCAATAACCTCTTGCCAAGTGACCTTCAGTTTAAGACTCATATGTCAACATTTGACAGATGTCCTAAAATGAAAATGATAGGTGTGAGAAATTAGCAGGTGTTGTCTTTAATTCATCTCATGAATTAAGACAAGCCTTTTCTGAGCTAGACTGGCTCCAGTCAAACTGAGTGAAAACTTCTCAAGATTCTCTGGGTGAGTCAAAACATAGTTGGCTCAATCGAAATAGAAAAGATTGCATGAGGAGAAAGTTAGGCTTAATCATATGCTAGCACGATTTCCTTGAACCTAATTGGATCTAATCCAAATCAATTGTGCTAGCCCAATTGATGACATCCAGATCCTAACCCTTGTTAGTGTGATCTAGTTAGGTTTAATTCTGTATGGTAATGAGACATGTCGTGATCTCATCATCGACATCATCGAAACTCCTTTCGATGGATCAGAACTCTTCTGATTCAGATAATTAGAATGATCGATCATCAAGATCATTCTAATTGCTCTCAAAATCCATCAGTGATACCTAGCAGTATATGATGGCAACCCATCAAAACTGAAGATGAATCTCTCAGTGCAGCTATCTGTGTGATTGAGTTGCTCTATCATGAGTCCCGATTAAATTAGGATTAAGGTGAACTCGTCAAACCCAACATCAGTCATATGAATCAATCGATCTGAGTTCGATGTGAAATCCTAATGGAAAATTCTTTTCCATTATTTCACTTTGCCATAGCCATGGGCTTAAGGACTCGATCTTTTGATCATCATAGGACTACTCCTCTCATCTATCGAGGTTGATAGATCCCATCTTGGTGCGACCTAGTTCCTACAATGAATGTGCTACAGCCAACATACACCTCAGGATTCTGAATGGCTAGGAGACCAAGTTATAGTGTAGTCAAACTATAACACACTCAAGGTAAATCATCGATGCACCTCAGGTCAATGAACTAGACACACAATTGCAGCATCGAGCTAGTCATCGACGAGAAGGTAGACTTCCTTATGACTGCTCGATATGATCACGCTCAGTACTCTCATTCTCAATGAATATCTGTACTCTCACTTTGATATCTCTACACTATAGACTCAAGATACATCTACCCTAAGGAAGCGATCGTATACCAACCTTCTGGATTAATCACCATCCTCGTGATGATCCTATGGTCAGGAGCTGTTTATGAGTTAGTTTTATAAATTCATGCCTTAAATTTTCAACTCTTGAAAATATGAATTGACATTCCTATTAACTCAAAGGATATATCATAGACACAATGTATACAATGTGATAGAAGAATAATCCATTTATTGATTTATAGTCAAAATTATAAATTTATCCTTAGATTTATACAGAAATGTGTCAGCCAATCTGGCATCTAGGGCACACATCTAACACCATCAACGTAATTTTATCCATCAAATGGTCAAAAATCAAGGCACTAACATGAGAATGTTGTGGAAAAAGATTTAGATTAAGAAGTGGCATGACAAATGGGTTAGAGTCCTTCACAAGTTGGTCTCTTGGTCAGGCGCATGGATCAGGCTGACAGGATTTCCAACTTCAACAAATTTTCACTTTTAAATCAGAAAAAATTTTAACTTCAGAATAATTTTTTGCTCAAAATAAAGTTAGAATCATGCAAAAATTTATTTCATCATGGAACATAGGATAAGCTCGAGGATGAGACATCCCTTCTCATGGGATGCGAAAGCTGTTTCTGCACATAAAAACTGCACCCACGTACAAGAAAAATTCTTGACTCATGGAGACTTAGTTTTCTAGCTCTAAATTTTTTATACATATAGCCAAGGACTGAACCAACTCAAACTCAAAATTTATTTGAATTAATTTGCTTTAATTAGCCCAATCTAGAATCAATTTTAAATCCAATTTGAAACAAAGAGCTAGTTTTTTGCAACATGTCTAGCATGTCAATTTTGCAAACATGATCTAATCCAATTAGACCCCTAATCAATACTCTTTGTGTGTGACCTATTAGGTTCCATATCTAACCAGCAATAAGTCTGAGTTCAAGTTGATTTGATTTGATTAGAATTTAATCTAACCGATCTAGATCCAATCGTGCTAACCCGATTTCAACAATTAGAACTCTTTCTAATTGATGATTGAATTAAACTCTTTAATTTGATCAAACCCATAAGATAAGATTGACATCTAGCAACATATCATGTCTACATAGAAGATATAAAATTTTTGATAGAAATATCAAAAATACGCTTCAGTGGAAAGTTACCATGCAATTTGATCATGCAATCTTCCTGCACCCCGAATATGACTCTGGATATGGAATGATGTCAAATCCAATATCATACTCATATTTCTCTCAATCTTATATAATAATTAATTAATAAAATATTAAATTTTTTTTCTAATTTTTATTCTGCTTTGATCAAAGACTTCCTGAATCATCAATCGATCAGAATAAGTAGGATGCGATTCTCTTATAGGAGTGATCGATTCCATGTTGACCTACTCACAACCTCCATACACATTCTACCATATCTAGAACACCCCATATATGACTAAGTTATGAATGAGTATAAACCAAAAAATATGAATTCATGTATACAAGGTTCTATGGTAGTCTCAGGTCAAAGGATTACATGTACAACTCCCACTATAAGAAAACATCTCTTGACAGGTAAGTAAATTTCGTAAAATATTTCTTAAGTCAGATCAATTCAGTGAACTCATTCTCTAATGAGTACCCACTTTCTTGTATTAGTGTCTCACACAAGTGGCATATGAGATCTGCCACCCTTTCCATCGAGCATACATAGAAAGTGCTAATCTATCCGAAACATTGATCCCCTACTCAATACTCCTATGACTAGGAATATTCTAAATCAAGATTTTTAAGATTTTAGGTCTCATAGGTATGATCTCATTATAATCCTAAATCTATTTTTTTGATTTATGGAGTTATCATAATCATTACTAAAGTAAGATGCAGCATATGATGAAAAATGCCTTTTATTATTTAAAGAGTCAATACATAAGTCTGGAAGATTACAAGAAAAACTCATCAAAATACAAATTTGATTGGTTTGTAGGACATATTCCTTTCACTTTGATACTCTTTAAATTTATTAAAAGCCTCAGATTTGTATTTCATAAGATACACATATCCAAATCTAGATAAATCATCAGTGAATATAATAAAATAAGAGTATCCTCCTCTGGCTTCAGTTGTCATAGGATCACATACATTTGTATGTACAAGTCCTAATAACTCATTTATCTTTTCTCCATATCCACCAAATGGAGTTTTGGTCATTTTACCCATAAGACAAGATTCACAAGTTCCTAATGATTCATAATCATAAGGATCAAAATTTTTTTTTTTGTATAACTTGTTAATTCTTGTCTCACTTATATGACCAAGTCGACAATGCCAAAGTAAAGTATTATTTATATGTTCTCTCTTTCACTTTTTAATGTGACCTCAGCTATTTTGAGTATATTTAACAGCTCAGACAAAGAGGTATTTAGTTTGTTCATATGATAATTCACAACAAACTGAGCTAATGATTCAGAGAGAGATTGCAGGATCAAATCTTGACTCAATTCTCTATCCATCACAAAATCTAATTGACCCAATCTAGTGATCAAGTCAATGACCTTAAGGATATGATCTTGTACGGATGACCCTTCCATCATTCTAGCATAGAATATGTATTTAGATATCTTATACCTAGTAGTTCTGTTCTGTTCTCCATACAACTCCTTTAAATTGAGGAGTATGGATTGAATATCCATGCTTTCATGCTGCCTCTGCAATTCATTACTCATAGAGACTAGTATGATATATTTGACAGTCAAATTATCATTTTTCTACATCCTATATGTGGATATCTCTTTCTCAGTGGCATCATCTCCAATCTCTTGTGGTTCAGGGACATCAAAAATATAAAAAAATTCTCCTGAGTGAGCACTATTTTTAAATTTCTCAACCAGTCCACATAATTGAGATCGATCAATTTGTTAGATTCTAAAATTCTTTGTAATGATAATGAAGATACCATTGTAAAATTTTAATCTATATTAAATAAAAAACAATACATAAGCAACCACTCATAATGACATGCATAATTAAATAAGATCTTTTATTTAATTATGCCTCCCACTATTTTATCGAACATTATAGCTTTTTTGTAATGAACGGGATATACAAAATATTTATCTTAGTGGGTCTAAGATCCTAATTCCTCATAAAGACCTTGTGGTAACACAACAAATCCTTATGAGTTCATAGGTAGAAAACTCCTTTCAATTGTATCTTATGCAATTCTCAACTTTATCTTGGCCTCTAAAATATTAATAGCTTTATAGTAATACAACAAACTATAATGTTTTAGTTAAATAAGATCCTTCATCATCATACAATCAAATTTGAATATAACTGTCCTTGTGGTAACACAACAAAGTAGTAAATCTAAAATTATCGTAAGCATCTTAAATGCACCAGGAATATATTACATCAGCCCCCATAGCAAGTATTATGGTAACACAATAAATCTATTATGGTTCTTGATATAATATTAACCTAGCATGAAGGAAGGCCCTAGTAGTATTTTCAACATTAGGTTTTTTTTTTTTTTTTTTTAATTTCAAGATCGTTTAACCAAATTGGCCAGGTAAGTAGGTGGGAGTCCCCCCATTATTTTTCTTGGACACCATTAAATTAGCCAAGTCAGTCAATGAAACTAATTAAAGAACCACTTTTAGCACTTTCCTAGACACCAACTGATCAATTGATCAAGAATTGGTTAACCCATAGTTCCTGTTACTACTACTTAATATAATTTTATGAGGGCTTCACTTGATCTCATGCACATTCTAATATGATCTTATAGTATTAAAAAAAAAACATCCTTTCGTAGTTCTTCTTCTTGATTCATACAGGCACTCCTTCACCATAGTCCTCTATAGCAGGATGGCTTTTATTATGATTCTCAAAGAGTAGTAGGCTACTGAGAATTTAATCCTCAATTAGTACATATCATATATGTATTAAATATGCATTAATATCATCATAATCATAATTATAGCACAATTTATAGCATGCATACAATCAAAATATAAAATGAACCAAACAAGGCCAGCTCTGATACCACTGTAGGGTTATGATGGTGCAGCGGAAGCATGGATTTTAAAAAAAAATTATCATAAAATTTTAAATATTAAACTCTAAACTAGGACCTCCTTGATGATTAACAATCATATAATACATTTGCATAACATAATAAAAGGTATAGAAGAATACCTGCAGCGCCATATCTAAAATCCGATAGAACTTCCACCAAGCGTTCAAGTATTTGCCCTCCAATAGTGATCCATCTAGGGGCTTGATCAAGATACTCTCTCCTTTAGGCAGATTTCTTTCTTTTGAATTCTTCCTTTAAGAACTCCTTTGGGTAGCAAAACCTCAGGGCTTTCTTTCTTCCTCTCCTAACCTTTCCTTTCTCTACCTTTCTTGTCTCATTATCTTCCTTAATTCTTTTCTTAAGCCCTTATCCTAAAATTAGACTTATTCTTACTATTTTGGACTTATCCTAACAAGAGAAGAAAGAGACTAATTGGACAACCTAAAAGACTTATGTAAGAAAGAAGAGATTAGAACATTCGATGAATGAAACACCCCGACACGCATCCCCTATTTATATTTGGAGATCGAACGCCAACCCTATCCACTCGTGCCCTTCCACTCAATTTTCACACCGTTCAATCCTTCTCATGCTAGTCCAAGTTGTCTATGACACATGAAAAAATTAGAGTTATTTTTCAAGAGTCCCTTCATGCAGAAGGACTCTTCGGAGAAATAATTCTCCAATGTTTTTCCATGCATCACGAGACTTAGGTGCCATTTTTTTTCCACCATTGATTAGTGCTCCATGGCTACCCAAGGGCCCAAAATAGAGGCACCATCTTTAGATTAGGTATGAAAAAATAAGAAGGGAGCAGAGGTTTTAACCACTTGGACTCTGAGTCCAAGTGGTGACAATGATAAGCGGGGCGGCTAGGGTTCAAACCTTATCGAACAATCTGATAACAAATCAGTGATTAAATACAAAAGACTCTTATGTGCCCTTACAGATCATAAGTCCACACCCCAAAACAAATTTGCATGAAATAAAAAGTGGATAAGGCTTAGGAAGGGGCATCCCATCCCATGGGATGCCAACCTGATTTTTCGCACAAAAACTACACCACACATTAGAGAGAGAGAATCTTTGGCACATAGGATGCTTGGCATGTGGCACCAACACCTTGGCTCAACCAGCCAAGGGTTAATCTAAGTTAGATCTAAATTTAGTTTGAGTTTAATTAGATTTAATTAGCCCAATCTGGAATCAATTTCGAATCCGATTCGAAACTAGGAGTTAGGGTTTGGAATATGTGCTAGCATGTTCATCTTGCAAACATGATCTAATCCGATTAGATCCTTGATCAATTCTCTTTGTGTGTGATCCATTGGATTTTATATCTAGCCAGTAGTAGGCCTGGATGCAAGTTGACCACATTTGATTAGAATCTAATCTAATTGATTTAGGTACAATCAAGCTAATTCGATTTCAATAATTAGAAATCTTTCTAATTGATGATCGAATTAAACTCTTTAATTTGATCAAACCTATAAGATAATATTGATGTCTAAAAATATATTATATCTATCTGAAAGATATAAAATTTTGATAAAAATATAAAAAATATTCTTCAATAGTAAGTTACTATGCAATTCAATTCTGCGATCGTACTACCTTTCGAATATGATTATGGATATGGAATCATGTCAAATCTAATTTTACATTCATATCTCTCTCAATCTTATGATGATGATTCTGAAAAGAATATGTCCTACAAGCCAAATAAAATTTATATTTTGATGGATTTTTCTTGTAATCTTTCAGACTCATGTATTGACCGTTTATAAATAATAAAAGGCATTTTTCATCATATGCTGCATCTTACTTTTATAATGATTACGATGAACTCCATAAATTAAGATAATGGGTTTAGGGTTATGATGAGATCATATCTATGAGATCTAAAATCTTAAAAATCTTGATTTAAAATATTTCTAGTCATAAGAGCATTGAGTAGGGGATCAATATTCTGGATAGACTAGCACTTCCTATGTATGCTCGATGGAGAGGGTGGCTGATCTCATAAGCCATTTGTGTGAGATACTAATACAAGAAAGTAGGCGCTCATTAGAGAATGAGTTCATTAAATTGATCCAACTTAAGAAACATCTTATGGAATTTACTTATCTATCAAAAGATGTTTTCTTATAGTGAGAGTTGTGCATATAATCTTTTGACCCGAGATCACCATAGAATTTTGTAAACATGAATTCATATTTTTGGTTCATATTCATTCATGACTTAGTCATGTATGGATTGTTCTGGATATAGTGAAATGTGTATGGAGGTTATGAGTAGGTCAACATAGAATCGATCACTTCTGGTAAGAGGAGATCACATCCTACTTGCTCTAATCGATTGATGATTCAAAAAGCCTTTGATCAAAGCAAAATAAAAATTGTTGGGTATAAAATAATCTCAGCTGAAGTTCGTAAAAGACCGACCCTTCCAGGCTCTTCCGGCTTCCGACCTTGTGTGGCATCTTTCTGAACTCCCCTGACCATCCGAGCTTCCATAATACCAACTGGACTTCTCCGATAATGAGCTCCTCCATTCATCTATCGGGCTGCTCCCAATGCTTTCTGAGCTTCACTATCAGTCAATTTTCTACAGTGATCGACTGTTCTCCGAATCTCTTCCAGACTTCTTCCGACCACGAATGACTTTACTCCGAGCTTCTTTCGAACTTCGTCAATGTCTGAGCTTCTCCAACAATAGGACTTCTATAGTAACCAGACTCCATCCAAGTTTCTACGACGGTCGACTTTCTTCCAGATTTCATCCGAGCTCCTATGAGAGCTGGATCCCAGTCGAACTTCTACAGTGGATGGATTCCAGATGAATTTTTATAACGGACGGGCTCCACTAGCCGGATCTCTACTCCGAACTTCTATTGCAAGTGGACTTCATCCGAGCTCCTACAAGAGGCGGACTCCATCCAAACTTCTACAGTGGATGGATCCTAAACGAACTTCTACAACGGATAGGCTCCACCAGCTGGATTTCTATTTCAAACTTCTTTCAACTTCGTTAATGATCGAGCTTCTCCAGCAGTGGGACTTCTACAATAAGAAGTCTCCACCCGAGCTTCCACGACAACCGATCTTCGTCCGAGCTTTTACAATAAGAAGTCTTCATCCGAGCTTCCGTGACAACTGATCTTCATCCGAGCTTCTACAATAAGCGGACTTCATCCAGACTCCTATAAGAGCCGGACCCCATCCGAACTTCTACAACAGAATGGAATCCCAGACTCCTCCAATGTTCGACCTTCCCCAGTGTCCTCAAGACTCCTCCAACAGATGAACCTCCACAATGTCATCCAAACTCCACTATCGATCGACCCTCTGTCGGATTCCTAATGAAACCAAACCTCTTCGATGGACAGTCCTCAGATGAGCTTCTACATCAAGCAAATTTCAGACGGACTTCTCTAGCAATCAGACTCCTATCGGACTTCTCCAACAGAAAGTCTCCGTTCGAGCTTCTACAACAGATGACTTCCACCTGCAGCATCAGCATCCAAGGCACCCGACAACAGTGGACTCGTCAGTAACCTCGAAAACATCCGAGCCTCTCTTAGACTATTGAGATAGAGAGCCATTATGCTCCATCAGACGTCCCAGTCGAGCTTCAACCGTCAGGCCCGAACTCTCTGACAAGTCGCGACAACGGATACCACTCACTCTCTGTAACAGATTCCACGTGGCCCCACCACTCTCTAGCAAGTCACGACAATGGACACCACTTCACTCTCCATAACAAACTCCATGTGGTCCTGAACGGCCCCCTGACGCCACTACTCTCTATAACAAACTTCGCATGGTCCCGAACGGCCCACTACCAGGCAGTTACAGACATCGCTGTCAATCAGTTACGCTCTCTGTCTATAAAAAGGGACCCCCAGATATATTTTTCTCTAAGCTCTAAACTCTATCTCGAAATGCTACTAAAATTCCATTCGAGTGCTCCATTTCTATTGAGGTAGAGTACTGACTTGAGCGTCGGAGGATCTTGTCGGAGCACCCCCAACTCCGATTTAGACTTTCCTTGCAAGTCTCGATGGCGGATGCGATCCCCTCGACTCCAGCTTCTCCGACGTCGGTAGAATTCTGCACCAACAGAATTGGTGCTAGAGGAAGGGCGGCTGTGTCTTCACAGTACCCTTGTTCTTAAAGGAGTACTCAACGGGATTATCTTTGATCATCTTCTTCGACATTTTCTCCTCCTTCTCCTACTAGATTTCCACCTGATGCCTCCCCGAAAGGCATCCACCAGGCGATCCATGACCTCCACGGCTAGATCTCAGCGAGACCCGCAAGCTCCAGCCTCATCTCCAATTTTTTAGGCTCCTCCTCCTCCGACAACGGCAGTTGGCATAGAGCAGTTCGACTTGCTGGTTCAGTAGGTCAGGGGTCTTACAGAAGCAGTGCAGGCCATGCAGCAGCAGCCACAGGCATCTGTGCGGCTGGAAAGAGCATCGTCGGAGTTTCAGAATTCGACGATCGGACGGGCCACTTGGGCTAGTCACTCTGTCTTCTCCGAAAAAGAGAAGCAGAAGGTGGAGAACCCTCCGTCCGATCATGATTCCACTCCCGGAGGGTCCCTACCTCCTTCCGTTCTACCAGAAGACCCTCAAGACTCGCAGTCGAGAGGACCTCCTGGATCAAAGATTCCAGAAGATGAACCAACGGATCGAGAAGCTCCGCCATGCTCTCACTGCTTACGGTGAGGACATCTGTATTGATCCTCCTTTCTCTCAAATGATTATGCAGGAACCAATCCTGTCAAATTTCAAGCTCTCCAAATTTGAGAGCTACGATGGGACCTCAGATCGGTTGACCACTTGAAGGCCTTTTGGATAATGATGCTGCTCCATGGTGCGCCAGACGCCATCCTGTGTCGAGCTTTTCCGTCTATCTTGAAGGGAGCAGCAAGAAATTGGTACTCGACACTGAAGTTGGGTACTATCTTCTCCTTTGATCAGATGAGCCATCAGTTTGTTGCTCATTTCGTCAGCAGCCGGTGTCCCCGAAGAGGTTCAGAGTCCCTCATTAACATTAAGCAGAAGGAGGGAGAATCCATCCGAACTTACGTTAACCGTTTTAACGCCGTCGCATTGGAGGTCCGAAACTTGGATCAGTCAGTTGCAATGGCTGTCCTGAAGAGCGGTCTTCAAAAGAATGATCTTCTATTTTTTCTGAAAAAGAAGTATCCCAGGGACTTCGTTGATTTGCTGGCTCGGGTTGAAGGATATGCTCGAGCAGAAGAAGCCTTCAAGCCGAAGGACGAGGAGGCTGCGAAGGAGCGACAGGCGGGTGACTCCAGCAAGCTCGCAGTTGAAAAAGGGCTGAGTGAAGCTCGGCCATGTTCTCGAACTCCCTCTGGACACAAGCGTGTCCGCACTCCTCTCCGGGCTCATAGACAGAGGAGCCCGTACCACATGGTTCGACGAAGCTTCCTCTAGGAAGATTCCACAGCTATGCCCCCCTCAATGCTCCAAAAGCTCAAGTGTTGATGGAGGTCAGGGAGCAGCTGCCAAGGCCGAAAAGGATGCGTACACACCCCAAAAAGCACAACCCTAACAAGTTTTGCCTCTATCATCGTGACCACGGCCATGACACGGAAGAGTGTATTCAGCTCTGAGATGAGATCGAGGAGCTCATCAGACGAGGTCGGCTCGACAGATTCATTCGACGCCAGCCTGAAGGTAGGAAAGATCGGCTGAGGACCCTACCACAACAGAGCTGCCAAGGAGGGGGGAACAGCTTGAAGATCGATCTCCAATCGGGATCATCAACACCATCTTTAGAGGACCCCGATGGGGAGCAGACCTTTCACGACTATGGGATTCAAAAAATCTACGAATGTATTATCGATAGCTTTGCCTTAAATAAAAGTTTCTTTCATATTCGCATATCTTTTCTTTTGGTATGAGCTTATAACGATAGGGAGTAGCTCCTTCAGACAATCGAAATTAAGCGTGTCAGTAACAAGAGAAAAACCTCATCCTCACACGAATGAAGATTCGATTATTTAGAGACCGGATGGAGGGAGAGGCCCTTGCAACGGCCCTTATGCACCCCCACCGCCATGTTAGGAACAGGAGGAGAACCTCATCCTAACATGAGCAAAGTCGAAGGCCCGATTATTTAGAGACTGGATGGGGGGAGAGGCACTTGCAATGGCCCTTATGCGCCCCCACAGTCATGTTAGGAATAGGAGGAGAACCTCGTCCTAACATGAGCAAAGTCGAAGGCCTGGTTATTTAGAGACCGGATGGGGGGAGAGGCCTTTGCAACGGCCCTTATGTGCCCCCACAGCCATGTTAGGAACAGGAGGAGAACCTCATCCTAACATGAGCAAAATCGAAGGCCCGATTATTTAGAGACCGGATGGGGGGAGAGGCCCTTGCAACGGCCCTTATGCACCCCCACAGCCATGTTAGGAATAGGAGGAGAACCTCATCCTAACATGAGCAAAGTCGAAGGTCTGATTATTTAGAGATTGGATGGGAGGAGAGGCCCTTGCAACGGTCCTTACATGCCCCCACAGTCCTATTAGAAATAAGAGGAAAACCTCATCCTAACATGAGCTGAAATTGACTGTGTCGAAAACAGAAGGAGAATCTCATCTTGACACAAATGAAGATCTGGTCGTTCAAGATCGGATGAGGAGGAAAGCCTCCTCAATGGCTCCTTACACCCCAATAATCCCGTTAAGAGCAGAGAAAAAAATTCTCACTCGAACATAAAAAAAAAAGAGAAGAGAAAAAGGGAAAGCGATGAGCCACGCCAGTGATAAGGAAAAAACAAACTACATCAAAGACACAAGGAACTCGTCTCAACGAGGAAGGAGATTCTTGTCAAAAACCCTCAGTCTCTAAGAGGAAACCCAACACTGGCAGGAGAAAATCGACTTCCTCAAGGTAACAAGAAGTTTGGGCCCCCAAGCTCGAGCACCGGGAGGAAGCGTCAAACTCGAGTGGACTCGAAAAGACCTTCGATCATGAACAAAAAGGGCAAATCAACATGACGACGATCAGGAACCTTCAAACAACATCGACATCGAACAAGATAAAAGATGAAAGAAGCTTGGTAAACAACAACTCAAAGCAAGAATAGATAAGGTAATGAAAAATTTTTTTCTATTTCATTAGTAAAATGTGCATTACAAAGCCTTTGAAGGCCAAAAAAGAAAAACGACAAGAAAAGAAAAGAATACATGGAAGAACAAAAGATAAAAGAAGCTCTAAAGAAGCTCGGCTTCTTCCGACTTTGAACTCTCGATTTCAATCATTGTCAGGGATTGCTTTAAGTTTTTGACTTCTTCTTCCAGTTTCTTCTTTCTTAAAAGCATCTCCCGATACATTTGGTGGAACCGCCGGCTTTCACCCTCTGACTCTCGAAGCCTCTTCCTCAGAACCTCGGACTCCACCTCGACATCTTTGATCACCTACTGCTCGTAGGCCAGCTGAATCTTCAGCCACTGTAGTTCGGCCCTCTCCTGTCCAAGGGCCATGAATAGTTCTTCCATGGTCCCCCTCAAGGAGCAGAGCTCATTGGAGCCTTATGCAGAGACGGCCTGGACTCTCTCAGACAACTACCTCTGAAGGCGGGCAACCTCATCGGTCACCATCTTGAGCTTCCTTCGGTAGTCATCTACTTGCCCACACCAGCTGACTCGGTAGGCATTGTAGTTCACCTCGGCATCCTGTAGTTGCTTCTGAAGGTTAGAGAATTTCTTCAACCAATCTCGGTCGTGGTCGACCTGAATTATGAGCCAGGACGAGCTCCCTTCCAACTGGCCGATCTTCTCCTGTGCAACCGCCAGCTCGACCTCAAGGGAGCTGATCTTGGAAGCCTGAGTCCAAGATCGATCGCTGGTACATTTTCGGAGTTCCTCAAGCTCCTTCACGAAGTCAGCCTTCCTTTGGGTGTAGTCCATGAAGCCCTTTTTATGGAGGTTCCGAAAGCAAGCAGCCTCTGCAGTGACTTCCGAATGGCTCTTCCTCAGCCGGTGAAGTTCGTCATCCAGCTTCTTTGATTTCTTCATCAGGCGACGAACTTCCCTTCTGAGGTCCCGGACCATCGACTTCAGAGGAATCCCCTGTGATAGGGGAAGAGCTTCGGCAGGGCACTATCGTTGGAAGACAAGAGCGCCATAACAAAAATCAGTGCCAGAAAATAAAAGAGAAGAAAAAGAATGCAAGTAAAAAAGAGGAGCTCTCTGTAAAGAAGAATCCGATTTCATTGATTAAATAGTTCTTACGTACAAGAGAACGAGGAAAGGTTGCAAAAAAAAAAGAGAATATAAAATTAGAGGTTTCGGATCTCTAGGGCAGAAGTGGGGAGCTCGGCGCCCCCGGAAGGTCGTCGCAGCAGCCGTGACAGTCGAGGAAGTCCCGACTGGAGGAAGACCAGCAGTAGCTTCAGAAGGCCCGGCTTCATCATCGGATGCCTCATCCAAGAAGCTAAGGTCCAACTTAGAAAATTTTCCGACCACCTTCTCTTGGCAGAGCTCGAAGCCCTTGATGAAGGTGGCCTGGCCGAACTCGACCTTTAGATCCCTCATCTTGTAGAAGGTCTTGAACTCCTCCACTACCCGGACCATTGCTTCCGAGACCAGGGACGGGATCTGCGCCTTCAACTCGGAGACCTCGGCCTCTGCTTTCTTTCTTCCCTCCTCCAAGGTGGCCCTCAAGTCTATCGAGATCTGCCCCTCCTTTTGCAGTGCCTCTTGGAGACTCGCGACTTCGGTGATCTTCTCCTTGAGGTGGGTGGCCTCGGCCAGGCGACCTTCCTCCGCCTGGGCAGCCTCCTTCCTAGCATTGTTCATCGCTTCAATGTTGGCGATGAGCTGGTGTCCAATCTGCAAGAGCGGCCAGGGAGTCAATATAAAAGCGGAGGAATAAGCTAAGTAAAGAGGGAGAAGAAGAAAGGAGTAAATTGACCTACCTCGAGAAAGGACCCCAGAGAGTCTCAGATTCGTTGCTTAGGATCGGCGTGAACAATCCTATGGATGACCTTGGGCAGGATGCACCCATCGACCAATCTCTTTATTAGATCCCTATTGTTGAAGGAATTTTCCTCCAGATCTTCTTCGGAGCCATCGGCCCCCTCGATGGCAGCCCTGCTGCTGCGGCTCTTGTGGGCCAATGTCTTCTTTCTCCTTCTCCGTTCGGCCCCAGTGCCTCCTCGGGCCGGGCCTCTGGAGCAGAAACCTCGGTCGGGGGGCTCCTTGAAGAGGCTCGAGAGATTGTGAGCTCGACATCGGAGGGAGTGTCGATGGTAAAGGTCGCCTAGGCAGACGCGGTCGAGCTGGTCTCTTCTGCCCTTGCCCTCTTCGCCGCTCCCAAGGATGCTGCGCCTTTCCTTTTGTGGGTCTTGAGACCCTGGACTAGCATTCGAGCTGCATCAGCGTCCATATCTGCAATGAAAGAAGATCGGCACAGCTTAGCAAAAGAATAAGAAGAAAGAGGAAGAAGCGAATGACAAATATATATATATATATATATATTATATATTTTTTTTTTTTTTTTTTTTTTTTTTTTTTTTTTTTATATATATATATATATATACAACAATACCGGTAGGGTTGAGAGGGCTTAGGCCGATGTTAAACAAGAGTTGTTCCTTCAGGAGGTTGGAGAGAATAGGAGCTGGATAAGCCTCAAGTTTATTGGAGGCTTCAAGGTCGTCCTGTCCCAGGTTAGAAGCCCAGCGGATGGAATCCCTCAGGGAGCCCCAGGGGGGCAACCCCAGCTCCAAGATCGGGCATCGGACGTAGAAGTACCTCTCCTTCTAGTTGTGAATAGAAGAGGGGGCACCTTTCAGCAACCCCTTTCTATCGAACTGAGGAGAGAAGTACCACCAGTCCTTTGCCGAGGGATGACGCTTGAAGGTATAGAAATTTCTAAACAAAAAAAGAGTTGGCCGAACTTCAGCTAAACTACAGAGGAAAAGAAATCCTATCAGAAACCTAAAGGAGTTCGGCACTACAGAAACTAAAGAAATGTTTAAGAAGTGAAAAAGAGCAATAACAAAAGATGGAAGCGGAAGTCGAAGCCCGGCATGAAAAGCTTCTTGGTATAAACAGAAGCAGCCGGGGGGAGGAGCGCTAGCTCGGCCAGTCAGCCCAGGAAGCTCCAGCTCGTACTTCAGAGGAACTCCGTACTGAATCCTAATCAGTGAGTGTTCCTCCAGAGTCAGAGGCTGGGGATGGTGTCTGGTACAAAGATCGGAAGAGGTTCATCTACAGAACTAAGATTTTGGGGGGCTGAAATGGATGAACTCCTAGAACTGCTAGAAGAGGAAGTGTTGGAGGATATTTTGAATCAAGTGAAAATCCTAAAAATCCCAAAAAAATTGAAAAAAAAAGAAACAGGACGTTCGTGGAAAACCGAACAGGTGGAATGTAAAGGAGGAAAAACAGAAGAAGAACAGCAAGAGAAAAAAAAAGAGAGTTCTGAAACTAACCTAGGCTGGTCCGAAGGATGCAGAGATGCAGAGATGGGGATGACTCGAAGAATGCCTAAGACCGAGAAGAATGCTGGGGAAGAATGAAACTCTCAGGAAGAAGGAGGGACCGAAGAAACTTTCAGGCAAAGTGAGACCCCTGAAGGAGGGAGGCGGATTTAAATAGGTGACGGGGTCCGGCGCAATAATGATCACAGATTTTCTCTCGTCGATCTATAACCACCGCATGGCCCACTCATCATGGCAGGCAGCTAAAGGCAGCTGACAACTGACAGAATCATTATTGCACCGTACCTAGAGCAACGTTCCAGTAGAAATTCCGAAAAAATCTTTTCAGATCGCCTCGATTTGAAAAGGCTCCAGCACCAGTGCGCCAAACGCCAAAATATCTAGAAACAACCGAGTACAAAAATCGAGGGAGGCAACTTCGGCTGTGAAAATTTCTCTGTACTTCCTTCATTCGGAACCCAAACTCAAAAGTAGGGAGACTGGTGTTGGGTATAAAATAACCCAGCTGAAGTTCATAAAAGGCTGACCCTTCCAGGGTTCTTCCGGCTTCTGACCTTATGTGGCGTCTTTCTGAACTCCCCCGACCGTCCGAGCTTCCATAATACCATCCGAACTTCTTCGATAATGAGCTCCTCCATTCATCTACTGGGCTGCTCTAAATGCTTTCTGAGCTTCACTATCAGTCGATTTTCTACAGTGATCAACTATTCTCCGAATCTCTTCTAGACTTCTTTCGACCACGAACGACTTTACTCCGAACTTCTTCAGACTTCGTCAATGTCCGAGCTTCTCCAACAGTAAGACTTCTACAATAACCAGACTCTATCCAAGTTTCTACGATGGTCAACTGCCTTTCGGATTTCATCCGAGCTCCTATGAGAGCCAGATCCCAGCCGAACTTCTACAGCAGATGGATTCCAGATGAATTTCTTCAACAGACGGGCTCCACCAGCCAGATCTCTACTCCAAACTTCTATTGCAAGTGGACTTCATCCGAGCTCCTACAAGAGCCGGACTCCGTCCGAACTTCTACAGTGGATGGATCTCAGACGAACTTCTACAACGGATAGGCTCCACCAGCAGATTTCTATTCCGAACTTCTTCCAGACTTGTCAATGATCGAGCTGTTGGGAATAGTATCCCAAAGCCAATCGTCAGCTATTGATGGTTGTGCTCTTTCTTGTATTAGTATATGAATTATAAATTAATAAAAATTATTTTGGCATTTTTTATCATAAATTATTTTATCTTCTAATGAACTCCTATGTTGTGGTGAAGTCCTTAGGACTATTTAGACTTGACAAAGGAGGATTTGTTGTTTAGTCCTTAAACCTATTCGTGACCAAATGATACGTTGTTACCAAGGACAACAACGTTTATCAAGCATAGGTCGTTGTCTGCCATATGGGTTGGTTGTCCTCTTAACCAAGGAATGTGGAGATACTGGTATGACATACAGGTGAGATGTAAGGGTACATCTGCACTGAACGTGACTGACTCCGGAGCTTTTTCTACTGTCAAGATTTGCTCCGATGGGATATGGGTATAACTGTCCCTCTGACCTGAGACTGCCATAGTGACTTGCAAGTAACTCACTGCACTTAGGCACTGGACTACCTGAATTTCTAATTCAGTGACGGAAGGCTGCTGGGTGTAGACAAGTACTTGACTTGTCGGTGTGTGTGTCAAGATGGGATTGACCACTCCAGTTTAAGGAGCTGTGTATAGTCATGTTTCAATTTAGCAAAACTTTGACCAGGATAGTCCTAGTGAGGAGTCACAGGACTGTTTGAGTTGAGCACGATTCGGATGATTTGATCAGGGTTGACAGTTTAATCCTGAGTCGTCCTATACATAGGGGTCAAAAGGGATGAATTATACAGTAACCATATTTGCATAGGTTCTGAATGTTGCGATTGCGACTATTCGACCTATCCGGATGTCGGATACCATTGCTAGATGGTCACTTCGATTAGTACAGGAATTGGTTCCTGTGCTACCGGCTTAGGTTCAAACCTGCGGGGTCACACACATTAGAGGTTCCTATCTGATCTGATGGCTGGTGAAGAGTCCCACTGGACTGGGACTCTTTGACCAAGAGTCTTAATGCTTGAGGACTCTGAGTCCTATGTGTCTGGGACTCTGTGATCGAGAATCAAGATTCTCTGATTATGAGTTCCACACATTTTGGGTACCGGGGTTAAGAGTCCCACTGGTTTGGGACTCTTCGATCAAGGTTTCATATCGATGGACTTTGATGTCTGATTGCCCATCGAATTTGGACTCAGTATTTATGAGAGGCTTAATCAATGATTTGATCACTAATTAATTCAATTTGATTGAGTAATTATTTTTGGATCAAGTCCAATTGAATTGGATTCAGTTGGGTTTGATCCGATTAGGTTAAGAGTTGACTTAATCGCCAAGGTGGTTTGGTCCCTGATCTGATCAAGGATTGGGCTTATTCAATTCTGATTTGATTAAGATTTTATTGAGCCTAATTAAGCCTAATTGTGTTGGGTTTAATTTAGTCTAATTGTCCCTAACTTATTTTAAGAAGGTTGGTTCAATTAGGTTGATTTAATATTTGAAACCACCTTGACTTATCTCCCTGCACCACCTCACTTCACCTGTGCCTATTTGAATTCATGAGAAACAAGTTTTCATGTATTTTCTCCCATGCAAAAGCCTTCCCATGCCATTCCTTGTGTGCCACTTGTGTAGATAATGATATGGTTGGTTGGCCATTCAAATTCAAATAATGTTTGAATTTGAATGGGCAACTAATCATGCGCCACCTTATCCTTTTATGCGCCCCATTTTTTACACGAAAAAAAATTCTCGTGTAAATTCTCTACGCACAAAGAACCCACGCCCCTTCTCTTCTCACACCTTGAGTGGATAAGGATAGGTTGGTTGGCATTTGAATTCAAATTCGATTTGAATTCAAGTGAGCAACCACCTAGCTTTATCCTCTCACGCGGTGAAAATGCTGTAAAGATGCGGTCTTGCACCATTTTAAAAAGAAAGAAAAGGTGAGGCATGCCAATATCTGATCTGAGTGAGAAAGGATGGCATGAGAAAGGCCTTCTGTGTGAGAAAAGAAAAGAAAAGAAGAGAAAAAAAAGAAACAGAAAGGGCGCAGGGTTTTTCTGAGAGTACCCTAGGGTTTCTGCCTAGGGTTCGGGAAGTGAGAAGGTGAGCTACGAGTGTCGTGAGTCCACCAAACTTTAGAGAGAGCTTCATCAACCTCTCTACTATCTTTGCTGATGATCTAGAGTATCCAAAGAATCGACAGATATCGATCAAAGGAGTTCGATCAGCATCAACCATCGAAAGGATTCTGCAATGAACTAGCATTCGTGAGGAGCCGATCAGATCGGAAGCTTCGTGTGGATGATCCACGGAGGCTAGACATACTGTATGACTATATTGCAATGATTAGATCTTTCTGATGGTGATCAGACTACAGCGATCGACTACCTGTACGAAGGTAATGTATTTTGAACACATAACAGTAAAATGTTTACTGTAGAAGTTTAAATTTTAAATTTAAAACATACTATATATATCATATTTAGATCTTTGTGTAGGATTAATATATATTAATTAATTAAAAAATTATAATTTTAAAAAAGTTTTAAAATTATCATTTTACCCCTGCACTGAAATTCACTTCAAATGGTATCAGAGCAGGTTCTAAAATATGATATACATTTGCATGCGTAGATTAAGTAGTAATCTAAAAGTTTAAATTCAAAATTTAAAATTCAAAATTTGAAATTCAAAAATTTGAAATTTGAAATTTGAAATTTGTTTGAAATTTGAAATTCAAAATTCAAAGTTTAAAATTTAAAATTTAAAATTTAAAATTAGTATATTTAGATATACTTGATCCAAGTAGCAAGTAGTCTAATTGGGTTGGTTGCTATGGTCGTCCGGTCATAGGAGAAAAATAGGGTTTAAAGGCCCTCTCCTCCCATTCGATGGGGTTCTCCTATGGCGGTAGGGGTACCGAGCGATTATATCCCATGCAGATGAAGCAGTGAAAGGACTTAATTGTAAAGGTTCAATTATAAAATTTATCATGAATGTGTTAGATTAGATCTAAAAGAATATTCATGATTTATTTTGATTGAGTTATTTTTTGTTATATAATTAGCAATAGGATTGCTGTTTATGAAATGTGCTGATCAGTTTGTGAAATGAGTCAACACATTTGGTGAAAAGAAAATCAAACCTTTCAAATTTGAAAATTATTTTTGAAATATCAAACCCTGACCCATCAGCCCAAATACTTAATTAAAAGAATTAAGTGTTGTCTAGTTGGTCTAGAATTGTGAATTAAGACCTAAGACAATTTCATAAACTTGTGGGTCAATGGATTAGGTCCATAATTGAGTTAGACCTAAGGTTAGCTTAAAGAAATAGACTAAATTAGAGTAATTGGTCAAATCTAATCAAAAGTTGAATTAGATTAGGTCAAGGATACTCTAGACTCAACTCCAATAGTTATAGTTGAATGGGTCCATGTCTTTAACTAGACCAAGATGGACTTAATTCATGGCTATGCGGTGGAACCCTATTTACTAAGTTGATCAAATTAAAACTAATAAACCGGTTGGTGTCTAAGGTAAGTTCGGCAGTCTGACCAGTGATTTTTAACTGAGAGCTACTCATATTGATTCGATCTCTGATGAGTTAATGGCATATCCCTTCCACTGATCTCACTTACCTGGCCAACCTGGTGAGTTAGGTTTTGATTAGATCACTTGGTGATTAGGGCTCACCCATGTCATTAGGTAAATCAGTGTGACTGATTTAGGTGCTCCTAATGCCGGCTTTAATTAAATCTTTTTTAATCTGACTTGGTGAAGTCAGTGGGAGGATTGAAATTGGCTGGTTAATTTCTTCTCTTCTATCCTTTAATAAAATCTTTAAAAATTATTAGATCCCTAAAAATGATTAAGTTATAGTGATAACTAAGTCATAGCCTCCCATTAAGTGAGTGATAATGAGTCCATTAGTTTAATAATCACTGGAGGCTCAAAGGCCTGGTGCTTATTGACTAATGGAATTATCATTCATAATATGATCATTTGGTTGAGTCTTTCTGATGGTGGTCAGGTTGGCCGGCCAAAGTCGGGCTTGACCATTTATTGGTCAGATTCACTAAATCAAGTCATGTTAATGGTTGGACCTAACCAGATCTTTTCAGTGGAGGCCAAAGCCTACTGATTAGGTTCTGGAGCAAAAATCAATTGTTAAAAGTTGTTTAGAGAAATAACTGATTATGAACCTACCCATAGATGCACATGGGTTGACCAGCCAAAGTTGGGCTCGTGTGTAGTCTGTGTGGATTCTAGTACCCACTAAGGAATTAAAGTAATTCTCGAATTGGAGGTTGAGGCTACCAGTTCATAAAAATACTGGGAGAAACTTTAGACTAAAGTCCAAGTTTTTAATATTAATAATTTATATACTAATAAAGGTCTGATTTTTTTTATGCAGCTATGGCCACTACTCTATCACTCCAGTTATTATTAGATAATGACAAGCTCATGGAATCTAATTTTGATAGCTAGTATCAAAAATTGAAAATCATCCTCGAGCATGAACGGATCCTTTATATAGTAACGGATCCGACACCTGAGGAGCCAGCTCGAATGCTAGAGGGACGATCTGAGATACTTATCAGAAGTGGCTCAACGATCGCACCACCGTTCGATGTATAATGCTGGCGGTAATGAATGATGAGTTCAACTGTAGGTTCGAGAACGTCCAGCCACAGGAGATGCTTCAAATGTTGAACGACTCCTTTGGCACGCCTGACGATGTTGAAAGGCACAAAACTAGTTTTGCCATTTTCAATGCTTGGATGAGGGATGGGGCCTCAGTCACCGATCATGTACTGTACATGATCGAAATGATTGAGCACCTAAGTCAACTGGGCTTTCCCTTGCACGAGCAGCTCGGTAAGGATGCGATCCTTAATTCTTTGTCCAAGTCCTTCTTCCCCTTTCTTACTCATTTTTGGATGACAAAACCTACAGTAAACTACCACGGCTTGTTGGGGTTGCTGCAGAACTTTGAGAAGGACCACCAGCTCTATAAAGAGTCGGTGAATGTTGTGGGAGGGTCTTCTTTTGGTCGTCGATCCTTTAAGAAAGGAAAGAAGAACAAGAAGAAGAAGAATAAGAAGGTACAGTCGTATGCTGGGATGTCTGCATAGGGTCAGATCAAGAAGTGCAAGCTCGATCAGAGCCAGGTGGAGTACTTCTTTTGCAAGAAGTAGGGGCACTGGAAGAGAAACTGTCCTCTATACATTGCCTCTCTAGACCCGAACAGACCGAAGAAGAAGCAAGGTAATTATATGATAACACCTTGCAACTTTTTCATTTGTGATACTACTGTCTGGGTATTGGATACCGGAAGCCCTTATCATATCTGTAATTCGATGCAGGGTCTGCAGGTCAGTAGGAGATTTGATGAAGGCGAGAGGTTCTTGAACGTTGGAGATGGAAGTAAAGTTTCAGTTCCAGCTTTAGGAATCATGAACCTTGTAATCAACTCTCGTAATATAATTCTGAGTGAATGTCATTATTGTCCAAATTTTTTATTAAATATTATTTTTATAGGCCTTTTGACCATGTACAGTTATAAATTTTTAATAAAAGAAAATATTTGCAATATCATTTTGAATGGTGTTACAATATTTGTTGGATAACTAAATAATGGAATTTACTTACTATCACAGCTTGTTAATATGGTTCAAACCTTCGGTAAACACCCTAGAATGGATAATATGTCAGAAGTCTACCTTTGGCACTGTAGGGTAGGTCATATCAATAAGAACAGGATAAACAGGTTGGCTCAAGAAGAAATTCTTGAAGTTGGTGATTGTGAATCACTTCCAACCTGTGAGTCCTGTCTTCTTGGGAAGATGACCAAGTCACCTTTTACTAGAAAAGGTGAGCGAGCCAATGAACTCTTGGGTCTGGTACATTCTGATGTATGTGGACCCATGAGCTCAAGTGCAAGAGGTGGATATTTCTACTTCATAACCTTCACAGATGACCTATCGAGGTATGGGTATGTCTACTTAATGAAGCATAAGTCAGAGTCATTTGAAATGTTCAAACTATTCCGAAATGAGGTAGAAAAACAAACTGAAAAGTGTATTAAAACTCTTCGATCTGATCGAGGAGGTGAATACCTTTCCAATGAGTTTCTGACATATCTTGGGAAGAATGGGATTCTCTCTCAGTGAACTCCTCCTGGAACACCACAGCATAATGGTGTGTCTGAAAAGAGGAATCAGACCTTGTTGGACATGGTTCGATCCATGATGGAGTTTGCTGGTCTGCCAATCTCTCTCTGGAGATATGCGCTCGAATCGGCTTGTTACCTTCTAAATAGGGTTTCGAGTAAGTCTGTAACCAAAACGTCATATTAGATATGGATAGGATGTAAGCCAGTACTCTCGCACCTTAGGGTTTGGGGGTGTCCAGCTTATGTTAAACGTTTAATTACAGACAAGCTTGGACCTAAGTCTGACAAGTGTTATTTCATAGGGTATCCAAAAGAGATCAAAGGGTATTATTTCTACCTAGCTGATGAGCAAAAGGTGTTTGTCAGCCTTAAGGTAATCTTTTTGGAAAAGGAGTTCCTTGGTGAAGGGACTGTTGCCTCTAAGATCGAACTTGAGGAAGTTCGGTAGGTGGAAAAACTGACATAAATTGCTGAACCTGAATCGAATTTGGTTAGATCAGATCTGGAGCCCATTGTTCCTGCACCCTTAAGGCAGTCTGGTAGAGTACCACGTCAACTGGATAGATACTATGGTTTTTTAGTCTGGGACGGTGATCCTGTCGAACTTGATGAAAATGATGAGGATCCGATTACCTACATGGATGCAATGTAGAGATCTGACTTTGAGAAATGGCTAGAGGCCATGAAATCCGAAATGGAGTCCATGAAGATCAATGATGTGTGGACATTGGTTGACCCACCTAAAGGAGTAAAACCCATAGGGTGTCAGTGGGTCTTCAAGAGGAAGAGGGGTGCAGATGGAAAAGTGAAGACCTATAAAGCCCATCTGGTTGCCAAGAGATATCGTCAACGTTATGGTATAGACTATGACGAGATATTTTCTCCTGTGGCAATGCTCAAATCCATTCGGATTATGCTTGCGATAGCTGCCCATCTGGACTATGAAATCTGACAGATGGATGTGAAGATAGCTTTTCTAAATGGAGAGCTGGATGAAGAGGTGTATATGATACAACCTGAAGGGTTCACATCCACAGATGAGTCTAAGGTGTGCAGGCTACAGAGGTCCATTTATGGACTTAAGCAGGCATCTCGGAGTTGGAACATACATTTTGATAGGACGATCAAGATGTATGGCTTCATTAAGAATGGAGAAGAGCCCTGCATTTATAAGTGGACTAATGGTCCAGTAGTGATATTTCTTATATTGTATGTGGATGATATTCTCGTAATCGAAAATGATGTCCTTGCATTACAAGGAATAAAGATTTGACTGTCATCACAGTTCTCCATGAAAGATCTGGGAGAAGCTTCTTACATCCTAGGGATGAGGATCTATAGGGATAGATCTAAAAGGTTGCTTGGCTTATCCCAATTCACGTATATTGATACTATGCTAAAGAAGTTGAGCATGAAGAATTCCAAGAAAGGCTATCTATCGATAGGCTATGAAATTTCTCTCTCGAAGAGAGATTGTCCGACAACACCTCAAGAGAGAGAGCGTATGGATAGAATTCCATATGCTTCGGTAGTGGGATCTATCATGTATGCCATGATATGTACATGATTAGATGTGGCATACTCACTAGGGGTAGTGAGTAGATACCAATCTGATCCAAAGAAAAATCACTGGAAGGTTGTTAAAACCATCTTGAAGTATTTAAGAAATACTAAGGACCAGTGCCTTGTTTATGGTGAATCAGACTTGAGACTTATAGGGTTTACAGACTCCAGTTTCTAGTCTAATCACGATGACAGCAAGAATATGTCGGAATTTATTTTTACCCTTAATGGTGGGGCTGTCTGCTGGAAGAGTTCCAAGCAGCACACTGTGGAAGATTCAGTTTGCGAGGTAGAGTATGTCGCTGCATCAGATGCTGCCAAAGAAGCGGTGTGGCTAAGAAAATTCATCACCGAGCTCGGAGTAGCACCCTCCCTTATTGGTCCAGTTCTGCTCTATTGTGACAGCTCTGGAGCCATTGCTCAGGCGAAGGAACCAAAGGCACACCAGCGGACGAAACATATTCTGCACCGCTACCATCTTATCCAAAAAATCATAGATAGAGGTGACATCGACCTTCAGAAGATCGATGGGAAGGAGAACCTGACCGACCCATTTACTAAAGCCATTGCGGTGAAGGAGTTCGATGACTTCAAGTCAAAGATGGGTATTAGATACTGTATCGATTGGCTTTAGGCCAAGTAGGAGATTGTTGGAAATAGTGTCCCAAAGCCAATCGTCAGCCTGTTGACAGTTATACTCTTTCTTATATTAGTATATGAATTATAAATTAATAAAAGTTATTTTGGTATTTTTCATCACAAATTGTTTCATCTTCTAATGAACTCCTGTGTTGTGGTGAAGTCCTTAGGACTATTTAAACTCGATAAAGGAGGATTTATCTTTTAGTCCTTAAATCTGTTCGTGATCAAATGATACGTTGTTACCAAGGACAACAACGTTTATCAAGCATCGGTCGTTGTCTGCCATATGGGTTGGTTGTCCTCTTAACCAAGGAGTGTGGAGACACTGGTATGGCATACAGGTGAGATGTAAGGGTACATCTACACTGAACGTGATGACTCTGGAGCTTTTTTTGCTATCAAGATTTGCTCTGATGGGATATGGTATAACTGTCCCTCCGACCTGAGACTGCCACAGTGACTTGCAAGCAACTCACTGCACTTAGGCATTGGACTACCTGAATTTCTAATTCAGTGATGGAAGGCTGCTGGGTGTAGTCAAGTACTTGACTTGTCGGTGCGTGTGTCAAGATGGGAGTGACCACTCCAGTTTAAGGAGCTGTGTACAGTCGTATTTCAATTTAGCAAAACTTGACCAGGATAGTCTTAGTGAGGAGTCACAGGACTGTTTGAGTTGAGCACGATTCGGATGATCTGATTAGGGTTGACAGTTTAATCCTGAGTCGTCATATACACAGGGGTCAAAAGGGATGAATTATACAATAACCATATTCACGTAGAATTTGAATGTTGCGATTGCGACTATTCGACCTATCTGGATGGCTGGTACCATTGCTAGATGGTCACTTTGATTAGTACAGGAATTGATTCCTGTACTATCGACTTAGGTTCGAACCTGTGGGGTCACACACATTAGAGGTTCCTATCTGATCTGATGGCTGGTGAAGAGTCCCACTGGACTGAGACTCTTCGACCAAGAGTCCTAATGCTCGGAGACTCTGAGTCCTATGTGTCTGGAACTTTGTGATCGAGAATCAGGATTCTCTGATCATGAGTTTCACACATTTTGGGTACCGGGGTTAAGAGTTCCACTGGTTTGGGACTCTTCGATCAAGGTTTCATATTGTTGGTGCAGAATTCCACCGATACTGGAGAAGCTGGAGTTGAGATGATCGCAGCCATCGTTGGGACCTGCAAGGGAAGTCTAAACCAGAGTTGGGGGTGCTCCGGCAAGACTCTCCGACGCTCAAGTCAATACTCTGCTTCAATAGAAATGGAGTGCTCGAGTAAAATTTTAGCAGAGTTTCGAGATAGAGTTTAGAGCTTAGAGAAGAACGTATTGGAGATCCCTTTTTATAGATGAAGAGCGTAACTGATTGACAGCGACGTCTGTAACCGCCTGGTAGTGGGCCGTTCAGAGCCACATGGAGTTTGTTATGGAGAGTAGTGGCATCAGGGGCCGTTCAGGGCCACATGGAGTTTGTTACGGAGAGTGGAGTGGTGTCTGTTGTTGTGACTTGTCAGAGAGTGGTGGAGCCATGTAGAATCCATTGCAGAGAGTGGAGTAGGGTAGTGGCCATTGTCATGACTTGCCAGAGAGTGGTGGAGCCACGCGGAATCCGTTACAGAGTGTGGGGTAGGGTAGTGGCCATTGTCGTGACTTGCCAGAGAGTTTGGATCTATCGGCTGGAGCTCGATTGGGATGTCTGATGGAGCAGAATGGCTCTCTATCTCATCAATCCAGGAGAAGCTCGGATGTTTTCGAGGTTGCTGACGGGTCTATTGTTGTCGGGTGCCTAGAGCGCTGATGCTGCAGGTGGGAGTCATCTGCTGTAGAAGCTCAGATGGGGACTTTCTGTTGGAGAAGTTCGATTTTATGAGGAATCCGACAGAGGGTCGGTCGGCAGTGGACTTCAGATGACGTTGGGGAGGTTCGTCCGCTGGAGGTGTCTGGAGGATCCTGTGGAGGTCCGATTGGCATTGTTGAAGTCCGGCTGACGCTATTGGAGGTTGATGGCTGGGGAGGTATGGCAGACATCAGAGACGGTCGATCGTTGTAGAAATCCAGCTGCTGGAGCCCGTCTGTTGTAGAAGTTCGTCCAGAATCCATCTGCTGTAGAACTTATTGTAGATGCTCGATCGAAGATCAGTTGTCGTGGAAGCTCAGAGTAGTGACCTGACCGGTGGAGCCTGTCCTGTTGTAGAAGTTCGTCTGGGATCCACCCACTGTAGGAGCTCGGTTGGGATCCAGCTATGAAGAAGCTCGGCTGAAGTCTGCCTGTAATAAAAGTTTGGAAGAATTTATTTACAGTAGAGGCTCGAATGGAATTCGCTTATAGTAGAGATCCAGAGTAGACCACCTGCAGTAGAAGTTTGTAGTAGACTGCTTGCGGTAGAAGTTCGTAGCAGAGATCTAATTGGTGGAGCCTTTCCGTTGTCGAAATTCATCTGGGATCCATCCACTGTAGGAGTTCGGCTAAAATTCGATTCTCGTAGGAGCTCTGATGGGATCCAAAAGATGGTTGACTATCATAAAAACTTGAATGGAGTCTGGTTACTGTAGAAATCACGTTGTCGGAGAAGCTCGAATATTGACGAAGTCCGGAGGAAGTTTGGAGTATAGTCGTCCGTGGCTGGAAGAAGTCTGAAAGGGATTTGGAGAATAGTCGATCACTGTAGAAAATCGATCAATAGCGGAGTTCAGAGGATGTTTGGAGCAGTCCGATAGATGAATGGAAAAGCTCATTGTCGGAGAAGTTCGGATGGTATTATGGAAGCTCGGACGGTCGAAGGAGTTCAGAAAGATGCCACACAAGGTCGGAAGCCAGAAAAGCCCTGGAAGGGTCGGCCTTTTACAAACTTTGGCTGGGGGTATTTTATACCCAACACCAGTCCCCCTACTTTCGAGTTCGGTTCTGAATGAAGAAAGTACAAAAAAAATTTCACAGCCGAAGTTGCCTCCCTTGATTTTCGCATTCGGTGGTTTCTAGATATTTTGACGCTTGGCGCGCTGGTGCCAGAGCCTTTTTAAATCGAGACGATCCGAAAAGATTTTTTTAGAATTTTTGCTGGAACGTTGCTCTAGGTATGACACAATAATGATTTTATCAGCTGTCAGCCATTTTCAGCCGCCTGCCATGGTGAGTGGGACATGCGGTGAGTGTAGGTCGGCCAGAGGAAATCCACAATCATTACTGCGTCGGGCCCTGTTGCCTATTTAAACCCACTCCCCCTTCCAAGAATTTCACTTTGCCTGAGAGTCTTGTTGGTGCCCTTCTTCTTCCTCGAGAGTTTCATCCTGTTCGGCCTTAGGCATTCTTGAGTCGATCCCTATCTCCACATCTCTGTACTTCTCGAACCAACCTAGGTTAGTTCCAGAACTCCCCTCTTTGCTTTTTCTCTTACTGTTCTTCTTCCATTTTTCTTCTGTTACATTCTGCCTGTTCAGTTTTTCGCGAGCGCCCCTACTCTTATTTTTTCCAATTTTTTTCAGGATTTTTAGGATTTTTGCTCGATTCATAATGTCCTCCAGCACTTCCTCCTCTAGTAGTTCTAGGAGTTCATCCTTCCAGCTCTCCAAAACCTCAGTTCTGTAGATGAACCTCGTCTGGTCTTTGTACCAGACACCATCCTCAGCTCTCTGACTCTGGAAGAACTCTCACTGATTAGGATTCAGTACGGGGTTCCTCCAGAGTACGAGCTGGAGCTTCTCGAGCCGACTGGCTGGGCTAGCGCTCCTCCCCCTAGCTGCTTCTGTTTATACCAAGAAGCTTTCTGCGTCAGGCTTCGACTTCCACTCCCGCTTTTGTCATCGCTCTCTTTTATTTTTTAAATATTTTTTTAGTTTCTATAGCACCGAACTCTTTTAGATTTCTGATAGGATTTCTTTCCCTCTGTTGCTTAGCCGAAGTCCAGCCAACCCTTTTCCTGTTTAGGAATTTCTATACTTTCAAGTGTCACCCCTCGGCAAAGGACTGGTGGTACTTCTTTCCCTAATTCGGTAAAAGAGATTGTTGAAAGGCCCTCCTCTTCTATCCACAATTGAAAGGAGAGAATCTTCTATGTCCGATGTCCGACCTTGGAGCTGGGATTACCCCCTTGGGGCTCTCTGAGGGATTCCGTCTGCTGGGCTTCTAGCCTGAAAAGAGACGACCTCGAAGCCTCCAATAAGCTCGAGGCCTATCCAGCCCTCCTCCTCTTTGAACTTCTGAAGGAACAACTCTTGTTCAACATCGGCCTGAGCCCTCTTGATCCTGCCGGTACTATCATTAATATATATATGTTACATATATTATTATTATTATAATTTTTTTTGCTACTTTTCCTTTCTCTTACTCTATTTCTGAGCCATGTCGATCTCCTTTTATTGCAGACATGGACACAGGCGTGGCTTGGAGGTTAGCCCAGGGTCTCAAGACCCACAAGAGAAAAGACGCTACGACTTCAGGGTCGGCGAAGAGAGCCAGGACAGAAGAGACGAGCTCGACCGTGCCTGCTCAGGTGGCCGTTGCTGTTGATGCCTCCTCTGACATCGAGCCTGAAGTCCCCCGAGCCTCTTCACGGAGGCCCCCGACTGAGGTTCCCGCTCCAGAGGCTCGTCCCGAGGGGGCACCGGGGGCCGAAAAGAGGAGGAGAAAGAAGACCCTAGTCCGCAAGAGCCGCAGCCGCAAGGCTGCCATTGAGGGGGCCGATGGCCTTGAGGAAGATCTGAGGGAAAATTCCTTCAACAATAGAGATTTAATAAAGAGGCTGGTCAAAGGGTGCATTCTGCCCGAGGTTGTCCACAGGATCGTCCTTGCTGATCCTGAGCTGCGGGTCTGGGACTCTCTGGGATCTTTTCTCGAGGTAGGTCAATTCACTTTTTCCTTCTTCTTGCTTTTTTACTTAGTTTACTCCTAAGCCTTTATATTGACTCCCCGGTCTCTCTTGCAGATTGGACACCAGCTCATCACCAACGTCGAGGCGATGAAGATCGCTAAGATGGAGGCAGCTCGGGCGGAGGAAGGTCGCCTGGCCGAGGCCGCCCGCCTCAAGGAGAAGATCGCCGAGGTCACAAGTCTCCAGGAGGTGCTGCAGAAGGAGGGACAAACCTCATCCGAACTGAGGGCCGCCTTAGAGGAGGAAGGAAGAAGGCAGAGGTCAAGGGGTCAAAATTGAAGGCACAGGTCTCCGAGCTGAAGGCACAGATCCCGTCCCTAGTCTCGAAGGTGGGGGCCCGAGCGGTGGAGGAGTTCAAGACCTCCTCCGAGATGGAGGATCTGCAGGTCTAGTTCGGCCAGGATGCTTTCATCAAGGGCTTCAAACTCTGCCAAGAGAAGGTGGCCGAAAAGTTTTCTGAAATAGACCTCGGCTTCTTGGATGAGGCATCCGATGATGAAGCCAGACCTTCCGAAGCCACTGCCGATCCTCCTCCAGTTGGGATCTCTTCGGCCACTGTGGCTGCCGCGATCAACCTTCCTGGGGCGTCGAGCTCCTCTACTTCTGTCCCAGAGGTCCGAAACCTCCAGTTTTATATTTTTTCTTTATGGCGACTTTTCTTTATTCTCTTATACTTAAAAATTATTTAATCAATGAAATCAGATTCTTCTTTATAGAGAGCTTCCTTTTCTTCTTCTGCATTCTTTTCCTTCTCTTTTGTCTTCTTGCACTATTTTGAGTCGTGGTGCTCTTGTCTCCCAACGACAGTGTCCTACTGAAGTTCTTCCCCTACCACAGGGGATTCCTCTGAAGTCGATGATCCGAAACCTCAGAAGGAAAGTTCGTCACTTGATGAAGAAATCTAAGAAGCTGGATGACAAACTTCACCGGCTGAGGAAGAGCCATTCGGAGGTCACTGTGGAGGCTACTCGCTTTCGCGACCTCCACAAAAAGGGTTTCATGGAATACACCCGGAGGAAGGCCAACTTCATGGCGGAGCTTGAGGAACTCCGAAAATGCACCAGCGACCGATCTTGGACTCAGGCTTCCAAGATCAGCTCTCTTGAAGTTGAGCTGGTGGCTGCATAGGAGAAGATTGGCCAGTTGGAAGGGAGCTCATCTTGGCTCGCCACTCAGGCCGAATGCAATCAAGACTGGTCGAAAAAATTATCTGACCTTCAAAACCAGCTGCAGGATGCTGAGGCAAACTACAACGCTTATCGAGTCAGCTGGTGCGGACAAGTAGAGGACTATCGAAGGAAGCTCAAGATGGCGACCGACGAAGTTGCCCACCTTCAGAGGCAGTTGTCTGAAAGAGTCCAGCCCACCTCTGTACAAGGCTCCGACGAGCTCCGCTCCATGAGGAGGACTATGGCAGAACTGTCTGTGGCCCTTGGGTGGGAGGAGGCCGAACTGCAGTGACTGAAGATTCAGCTGGCCCATGAGCAGCAGGCAGTCAAGGATGCTGAGACGGAGTCCGAGGTCCTGAGGAAGAGGCTTCGAGAGTCGGAGGGCAATAGCTGATGGTTCACCAGATGTACCGGGGATGCTGCTAAGAAAGATGAAATTGAAAGAAGAAGTCAAAAACTTAAAGCAATCCCTAATAAAGATTGGAACTGAGAGCTCGAAGTCGGAAGGAGCCGAGCTTCCTTAAAGCTCCTTTTTACCTTTCGTCCTTCCATGTATTCTTTTTCTTTTTTTATCATTTTTCTTTTTTGGGCCTTCAGGGCTTTGTAATGTACACTTCACTAATGAAATGAAAAGAAAATTTTTCATTATCTTATCCATTCTTGTATTAAGTTGTTATTTACCGAACTTCTTTTGTCTTCCATCTTGTTCGACATCGGTGTTGTTTGTAATTCCTCGTCTATTCTTGCTTTGAGTCATCATTTTATCGAACTTCTTTTGTCTTTTGTCTTGTTCGATGTTGACATTGTTTGAAGGTTTCTGATCGCTGCCGTATCGATTTGCCCTTTTTGTTCATGACCGTAGGTCTTTTTGAGGCCATTTGAGTTTGATGCTTCTTCCCAGTGCTCGAGCTTGGGGGCCCGAACTTCTTTTTACCTTGAGGAAGTCAATTTTTTCTCGGCCTGTGTTGAGTTCCCTCTTAGCGACTGAGGGTTTTTGATAAGAGTCTCCTTCCTTGTTGAGACGAGGTTTCTCATGTCTTTGATGTAGTTTATTTTTCCCTTATCACTGGTGTAGTTCGTCGTTTTTCCTTTTTATCTCTCCTCTTCTTTTTATTTGGGCGAGGGTTTTCCCTCTGCTCTTAGCGGGGTTGTGGGGATGTAGAGGAGCCGTTGAGGAGGCTTTTCTCCTCATCCGGTCTTGAACGATCAGGTCTTTGTTTGTGTCAGGGCGAGGTTCTCTTCCTGTCCCCGACATAGTCAATCTCAGCTCATGTTATGATGAGGTTCTCCTCCTGTTCCTAACAAGGCTGTGGGGGCACGTAAGGACCATTGCAAGGGCCTCTCCCTTCATCCGATCTCTGGATAATCGGGCCTTCGACTTTGCTCATGTTAGGGCAAGTTCTCCTCCTGTTCCTAACATGACTGTGGGGGCACATAAGGACCGTTGTAAGGGCCTCTCCCCCCATCCGATCTTAAAATAATCGGGCCTCTGACTTTGCTCATGTTAGGATGAGGTTCTCCTCCTGTTCCTAACATGTCTATGGGGGCACATAAGGGCCGTTGTAAGGGCCTCTCCCCCATCCGGTCTTAAAATAATCGAGCCTTCGACTTTGCTCATGTTAGGATGAGGTTCTCCTCCTGTTCCTAATATGGCTGTGGGGGCACATAAGGGCCATTGTCAGGGCCTCTCTCCCATCTCGTCTTTAAATAACCGGGCCTTCAATTTTCTCACGTTAGGATGAGGTTCTCCTCCTGTTCCTAACGTGACTGTGGGGGCACATAAGGGCCGTTGTAAGGGCCTCTCCCCCCATCTGATCTTTACATAATCAGGCCTTCGACTTTGCTCGCGTTAGGACGAGGTTCTCCTCCTGTTCCTAACATGGCTGTGGGGCACATAAGGGCCATTGTAAGGGCCTCTCCCCCATCCGATCTTTACATAACGGACCTTCGACTTTGCTCGTGTTAGGACGAGGTCCTCCTCCTATTCCTAACATGCTTAGTTTCGATTGTCGGAAGGAGGTACTCCCTGTCGTTATGAGCTCATGCCAGAAGAAAAGATATACAAATATGAAAGAAACTTTTATTTAAGGCAAAGTTATTGGTAGTACATCCGTAGATTTTTGAATCCCATAGCCACAGAAGGTCTGCTCCCCATCGGGTTCCTCTTGAGATGGAGTTGATAATCCCAATCGGAGGCCGATCTTCAGGCTGCTCCTCCCTCCTTCATGGCTCTGGTTGTGGCAGGGCCCTCGGTCGATCTTTCCTACTTTCAGGTCGGCATCGAATGAATCTATCAAGTCGACCTCGTCTGATGAGCTCCTCGATCTCGTCTCGGAGCTGAATGCACTCTCCATGTCATGGCCGTGGTCACGACGATAGAGGCAGAACTTGTTAGGGTTGCACTTTTTGGGGTGTGTGCGTATCCTTTCCGGCCTCGGCAGTTGCTCCCTAACCTCCATCAGCACTTGGACTTTCGATGCGTTGAGAGGGGCATAGCTGTGGAATCTTCTTGGGGGAGAGCCCCTCCAAACTCTGCGGTCCGGGCTTCTCTGCCTACGAGCCCAAGGAGGAGTCTGGACACGCTTGTGTCCGAAGAGAGTTCGAGAACGTGATCGAGCTTCACTCGACCCTTTTTCAACTGCAAGCTTGCTGGAGTCTCCCACTTGCCGCTCCTTCACGGCCTCCTCGTCCTTCATCTTGAAGGTTTCTTCTGCTCGGGCATATCCTTCGGCCCGAGCCAGCAAATCAACAAAGTCCTGGGATACTTCTTTTCCAGGGAAAACAGAAGATTGTTCTTTTGAAGACTGCCCTTCAGGGTGGCCATCGCAATCGATTGGTCCAAGTTCTGGACCTCCAACACGGTGACGTTAAAATGGTTGACGTAAGCTCGGATGGATTCTCCCTCTTTTGCTTGATGTTGATGAGGGACTCCGAACCTCTCCGGGGGCGTTGGTTGCTAACGAAATGAGTAACGAACTGGTGGCTCATCTGATCAAAGGAGAAGATAGTATCCAGCTTCAGTGTCGAGTATCAATTTCTTGCTGCTCCCTTCAAGGTAGATGAAAAAGCTCGACACAGGATGGCGTTTGACATGCCATGGAGTAGCATCATTGTCCAGAAGGCCTCCAGGTGATCAACCGGATCTGAGGTCCCGTCGTAGCTCTCGAATTGGGGGAGCTTAAAGTTCGACGAGATTGGCTCTTGCATGATCATTTGAGAGAAAGGAGGGTCAGTGCAGATGTCCTCACCGTAAGCAGTGGGAGCATGGCAAAGCTCTTCGATCCATCGGTTTATCTCCCTAAATCTTTGATCCAGGAGGTCCTCTTGACTGCGAGTCTCGAGGGTCTTCTGGTGGAATGGAGGTAGGGACTCTCCGGGGATGGAATCGTGATCGGATGGTGGGCTCTCCACCTTCTGCTTCCCTTTTTCGGGGAAGACGGGGCAACTTGCCCAAGTGGCCCGCCCAGTCGTCGGATTCTGAAACTCCAGCGATGCTCTTTCCAGCCGCACTGATGCCTGTGGCTGCTGTGGCTGCTACTGCAAGGCCTGCACTGCTTCGGTGAGGCCCCTAACCTGTTGAACCAGCAAGTCAAACTGCTCCATGCCGACTGCCGTTGCCGGAGGAGGAGGAGCCTGGGAAATCGAGATGAGGCCGGAGTTTGCGGAGCTCGCTGAGATCTGGCCGCGAAGGTCGTGGATCGCCTGGTGGATGCCTTTCGGGGAGGCATCAGGTGGAGATCTGGCAGGAGAAGGAGAAGTAGATGTCGGAGAAGGTGATCAGAGACAGTCCCATTGAGCACTCCTTTAAGAACAAGGATACTGCAAAGACACAGGCCACCCTTCCTCTAGCACCAATTCTGTTGGTGCAGAATTCTGCCGATATCGGAGAAGCTAAAGTTGAGATGACCGCGGCCACCGTCGGGACATGCAAGAAAGTCTAAATCAGAGTTGGGGGTGCTCCGACAAGACCCTCCGATGCTCAAGTCAGTACTCTGCTTCAACATAAATAGAGTGCTGAGTGAGAATTTTAGCAGAGTTTCGAGATAGAGTTTACAGCTTAGAGAAGAACGTATCTGGGGATCCCTTTTTATAGATGGAGAGCGTAATGTTAGATGTGTGCCTTAGATGCCAGATCGGCTAACACATTCCTGTACAGATCTAAGGGCAAATTTATAATTTTGACTATAAATGAATAAAAGGGTTATTCTTCTATCACATTGTGTACATTGTGTCTGTGATACATCCTTTGAGTTAGTAGGAATATAAATTCATATTTTCAAGAGTTGAAAATTTAAGACATGAATTTACATAACTAACTCATAAACAGCTCTTGACCATAGGATCATCACGAGGATGGTGATCGATCCGGAAGGTTGGTGTACGATCGCTTCCTTAGGATAGATGTGTCTTGAGTCTATGGTGTGGAGACATCAGAGTGAGAGTAAAGGTATTCGTTGAGAACGAGAGTACTAAGCGTGACCATATCAAGCAGTTATAAGGAAGTCTACCTTCTCATCGATGACTAGCTCGATACTGTAGTTGTGTGTCTAGTTCTTTGACCTGAGGTGCATCGACAGTTCACCTTGAGTGTGTTATAGTTTGACTACACCATAACTCGATCTCCTAGCTATTTAGAATCTTGAGGTGTATGTTGGCTGTAGCATATTCATTGTAGGAACTAGGTCGCACTAAGATGGGATCTATCAACCTTGGTAGATGAGAGGAGAAGTCCTATGATGATCGAAAGATCAAGTCCTTAAGCCCATGGCCATGGCAGAGTGAAATAATGGAAAAGAGTTTTTCATTGGAGTTTCACCTCGGACTCGGATCGATCGATTAATTCATATGACTGATGTTAGGTTTCATGAGTTCACCTTAACCCTAATTCAGTCGAAACTCATGATAGAGGAACTCAATCACACAGGTAGCTACGCTGAGAGGTTCATCTTCAGTTCTGATGGGTTGCCACCATATACTGCTAGGTGTCACTGATGGATTTTGGGAGTAATTAGAATGATATTGATGATCGATCATTCTAATTGTCTGAATTAGAAGAGTTCTGATCCATCGAAAGGAGTTTCGATGATGTCGATGATGAGATTACGACATATCTCATTACCATACAGAATTGAACCTAACTATATCACACAAATAAGGATTAGGGTCTAGATGTAATCAATTGGGCTAACTCAATTGATTTGGATTAGATTCAATTAGGTTCAAGAAAATCGTGCTAGCACACGATTGAGCCTAACTTTTCCTCGTGTAATCTTTTCTGTCTCTACTGAGCCAAATGTGATTTGACTCATCCAGAGAACCTTAAAAAGGTTTCTCTTAGTCTAAATAAAACTTGTCCAGCTCAGAAAAGGCTTGTCTTAATTCATGAGATGAATTTAAGACAACACCTGCTAATTTCTAGCACCTGCCAATTTCATTTTAGGACATCTGTCAAAAGTTGACATATGGGTCTTAAACTAAAGAGGGCTCATTGGAGGATTTTTTTGGAGTGTCCACATGCCAAAACTCAATTTAATTGGGTGTCATAATCAGATTATGGCATGAGCCCAATTGGATTTAAGTGGGTGCCCCAAATGGATAAGAACCAAAGGGTCCTGATAAACTTGGACTCTTTGGCGCCACCTTGATTGAGCTTATCCATTATTAGTGCCAACTTAGGAGAGAGGGTGGGAGTTTTTATCTGATGTGATCAAATGATATCACTCCACCAATCAAAATTTTTTCAAAATTTATTGGAATTTTTTGATTGGTTGAATGATGTGGCACTGCGCAGCATACAGGGTCTATATAAACCCTGCTGCGCCTAGGGTTTCATAGAAGAAATTATTTTATGCAAAAAACCCAATAGCTGCCACCCCCTACCCTCTTCTCCATATCCTCCCCTACTCTCCTTCCTCCCCTTTTCACATCCAAAAGGTTGGACATCCATCTGGCAGAGATATAAGGCATGGTGATGCCTGGAACAGAAGGTTGTAGGACATCTTCGACAGGCTGCTGCTCCAACTTCAGAAGGAGTTCTGAAGCACTTCCTAATCAGATTTAGATCTGATTTTTGGAGCATAGATTCATGAAGAGAAGATGTTCCAGATCCTATCTGAGTGGATATCGGTAGAGGCCAGGCACTTGCATGGCTACATCAAAACCTCGGGCTGTGCAGATATCATCTACAGGATAATCAGATTACCCTTGAGGTATTTCTTCTTTTATCATAGTTTTAGATTTAATTTTAGATTTTAAATATTAGATAATAAAATTTAATCTATAGAATTAGATTTAAAATATATAGGATAATTTTTTTTTAAATTATTCCATCCCAGATTTAATGAAATCTGGAAGATCCTACGCAGAGAAAGCGTTTCTCCTCCTTCAAGTGGTATCAGAGCCAAGTTGTTGGCTCTATTTCAGATCTATTTTAGATCTAATTTTAATTTTAATTTATCTGATATTAAATAATTTTAGATATCACATCAGATATGATAAGATCTGAAATCAAAATATTTAAAATTAAATCTAAGAAGATCTAACATGCATAAGATGCATGACTAGACTAGGATTAATTGAATCCATGAATAGTATTAAGTTTTATATTTTTATGAGATTAAAATATGAATTAAATATAATTTATTTTCTATTTTTTTGATGTTATAATTATTATAATTAGATCAAAAAATAAAAAATAAAATTTTAATTATTTCATAAAATTAATCTGTTGCATGCCTAGACTAGTTGTAGAATTGTTCTAGTAACTTATCTAGAATAGTTTTTATTTTGAACAGTTCAATATAAGTTCTATTTTTTAGATATTATATATGATGTATCAGATCTAAAAGCATATTAATTAGATTGATTTTTGATACATAAGATGTATACAAAGCATGTATTAGTTAGATCTTAAATTGTATATGTGATATGTTAATTTAGATCTAACTAGTTTTGTAGTTAAATTTATATTTCTGATTAAGGTATTCCTCATGGCCGTCCGGTCATAAGAACAAAGTAGGATTTTAAGACCTTCTCTTCCCATTCAATGGGGTGTTTATATGACGTGTAGGGGTGCCGTGCGTTCATCCTTAATCAGAAATCAAAACTTACTTTTCTGCAAAATCCTAGATCCTGGAACCCTAGAATTTATTTTACATGCTTTGTTTATCAACCCAAACTTAATTAATAAATTAAGCTTATGAAATTAAGTTAGGTCTAAAATTGAGAATTTTAGATCTAAGACATTTTCATAAAATTGAGTTCGGACTTGGGTAGCTCAATTAGGTCTAGCGGTTGATCAAACTGAATCAAGAGTTGGTTATGTGGGATCATGAAAGCTAATAATTAACCAGCCTAATAGGTTTAAGTCTGGGTCAAGGTCGAATTACATTTAGATGTGACTCAATCAAGTTAAGACCTAATTTGACTCAGTGGTTAGAGCCTGAATTGTAGGCTAACCCAATTAGTTCTGGTTCGACAATTTGGTGTCTAAGGTAAGTTGGGCAGATGCAACTGATTGGTTTTTAATTGAGAGCTACTCGACTCGAATGCATTCTTGTCGAGTTAATGGCATATCCCTCTCACCGGTCTCACTTACCTGGCCATATGTGTCAACTCAATTCTAATTAGAGGTGGCTAACAATTCGAGCTAACCCATGCCACTAGGTTAGTCATAATTGTTATGACTATGTCAAGTTAAGTTTAATGAGACCTAAATAAATCTCTCTAAAAAAATATTAAGTCTAGATCTTCCACCATTATGGATGTGCGGGCCCTTTTCGGGGTTGATTGTTCTCGACTGGTTACAGTGGCTCAGTTGCACTGGGAAGATGCAACCATGTCTATTAGGCATTGGATGCTATGGATTAGAGGATGGGTTGGGCTCAATATTTCGGATACGGTGAGGGACCCAATCAGGAATCTAGTTCATGCAAATGGTGGGTGTGACTTAACTAAGGATTGGAGCAATATCCCAGACATAGTGAGCTTCATGAATTAGAGACCAAGTTTTGGGTGCACCATGATTAGAGAATCATTGGATAAGAGTTGTCCACTCATCGATTGACCCATCACCAATAACTGTTAGGTGAGGTGGTGAGCCAGTTGGTGAGACCGCACCACCCACTAAAAATCACTGATCATGGAGATTTTTACATCTCTACCAAGGGAGTGTAGGGATCTGAGAAAGTAGTGGGAGCTTAATTTATTTAAAAATAAAAATTCTAAATAAATTGATTGAGTCTGATTACAAAATCTAACTAGAAACTTTTGACTCTCTACAGAAAACATGTCTGTCTCAAACCCCCTGACCAAAATTCTAGACACCCATAGACTGACTGGACCCAATTTCAAGGATTGGTTGAGAAACTACAGAATTGTTCTAGGTTTTGAAAAATTGACTCATATCTTGGACCAGGACTCACCTTCCATACCAGCACGTCCGACTGCTGAACAGAGAGCATCTCTAAAAAAGTGGATGGATGATGATAACAAAGCAAGGTACTACATATTGGGTGCAATGTCTGATGACTTACAGCGCCAACATGAGAACATTTTGACTACCCACCAAATGTTGGCTCACCTACAAGAGTTGTTTGGTGAACAGAGTCGCACGGCCAAGTGTCAAGTCTGTCAAAGACTTTTTAAGGCCAATGATCAAGGATATTGAGGAGCTTGAGAAGCTCGGTATCATCTTAGATAAGGATTTTCAGATTGATGTGATCCTTTAGTCCTTGTCCAATGCATATGATCAGTTCATCATGAACTTTTATATGCATAAGATGCAGTGTACCTTGGCCGAGTTAATGAACATGCTGGTTACGGCTGAGCTTTCTATGAAGGATTCAAAAGGCTCAGTTCTTACTATGGAGCAGACTTCCTCCAAGAGAAAATCTTTTGAAAAGAAAAAGAAGTCTGCGAAGAAGCAGAAGGTAGATGGCAAGAAGAAGAAGACAGAACCGAAGAAGAAGACTGCTGATAAGAAAAAATATTTTCACTGCCAATCAGACGGCCATTGGAAGCGAAACTATCCTCAGTACCTGACAATCCGGAAGAACAAGAAGGATGGTCCTTTTGGAGGTATGCTCATTTTAGAATCTAATCTTACAGTTTCTTCTGCATCTAGTTGGATGCTTGACTCTGGTTCTAGTGCTCATTTGTGCACTTCTATGCAGGGTCTTGAGGAGAGCAGGAGACTGAGGGATGGGGAGATGATCCTACGCATCGAAAACAGAGCAAGAGTTGCTGCTGTAGCCATGGGAACCTACCCTCTGTAATTACCGTTAGGATTAGATTTAGTTTTAAGAGACTATTATTATGTGCCTGCAGCAAGCAAGAATTTGATTTCTATTTCATGTTTAGCACAAGAAGGCTATGTGATTAGTTTTCATAAGGACCATTGTAATATTTTTTATGAAAATAATAAAGTTGCAGATGGTTTTCTTATTAACGATCTCTATCAGCTACATATTGATGTATCTGTATTTAATATTGAGCAAAATGTGAATACCATAGGAATTAAAAGGCCTAGAGATAGTCTAAATGATAGGTATCTGTGGCACCTAAGGCTAGGTCATATAGCGGAAGACAGGGTTAACAAATTGGAGAAATTCAAGCTATTGAGTCTGTTGACTTCTGAGTCATATCCAGTTTGTGAATCATACCTTCAAGGCAAAATGACCAAGCTTCCTTTTGTGGGACATGGATAAAGGGCCACAGACCTACTTGCCCTAGTCCGTACGGATGTGTGCGGCCCATTTGATGTGCCGGCTAGAGGCAACTACATCTAGTTCATTATCTTTACTGATGATATGTCTAGGTATGGGTATGTGTTTCTAATGAAACACAAGTCTGAAGTGTTTGAAAGGTTCAAAGAATTCAGACATGAGGTAGAAAAATAAATAGAAAAGCCCATTAAGGTTCTTCGATCAGATCGAGGAGGTGAATACCTTAGTCGGGAGTTGCTAGACTATCTTAAGGACAATGGTATAGTCTATCAATGGACTCCACCTGGAACACCTCAACTCAACAGAGTTTCAGAATGAAGAAATCGGACCCTATTAGATATGGTCCGTTCCATGATGAGCTTCATAGACCTCCCTGAGTTTCTTTGGGGATATTGTCTCATGACAGCAATTTATGTATTGAATAGAGTTTCCTCTAAAACCGTTCCTACCACACCATATGAGATATGGTATGGTAAGAAGCCAAGTCTGAATCATCTCAGAATTTGGGGTTGTCCAGCTCATGTCAAGAGACAGCAGGCGGACAAGTTAGAGTTCAGGTCTTTTAAAGCTCGATTCATAGGATATCCTAAAGAGTCATTAGGATACTATTTATATATTCTAAAAAATCATAATATGATTGTGAGTCAAAATACTATTTTTCTTGAAAAATAGTTTATTCAAGATGGTGGCATCGGAAGAATAATTAAGCTCCAGGAGAATGTCTCCCAAGAGCAACGAGCTAAAGAACCTGAGGAACCTAATCAATCAGAATCAGTCCTAACACAACCTCTTTCACCTCGTAGATCGACTAAGATTTTTTGTCCTCCTGAAAGGTACTTAGGTACCATACAAGAGGAAGTAGAAAAAATATTCCTCACGGGAAATGGGGCTCATGGTGATGACCTCAAGACCTATGATGAGATGATATTAGATATCGACTCCGAGAAATGGTTAGAGGCAATGAGATCAGAAATTGACTCAATGCACTCAAACCAAGTCTGGATGTTGGTAGATCCACCTGAAGGTATTGTACCTATTGGGTGTAAATGGATCTTCAAGAGAAAGATAGGTGCAGATGGGAATGTGGAGACATTCAAGGCTAGGCTCGTAGCAAAAGGTTATAGTCAGCACGAAGGCATTGACTATCAGGATACCTTTTCGCCCGTAGCCATGCTAAAATCCATCCACACATTGCTTGCTATTGCAGCCTATTTTGATTATGAAATATGGCAGATGGACATGAAAATGACGTTCTTAAATGGACATCCTGAGAAAGATATCTATATGGAACAGCCGCTTGGTTTCACATCTAGTGATGATGATCACAAGATCTGCAAGCTATAAAGGTCTATTTATGGACTTAAGCAAGCATCTCGGAGTTGGAATACTCGTTTCAATGATGTGATCAAAACATTTGGTTTCATCAAGAATGAGGAGGAACCATGTGTGTTCAAAAAGGTTAGTGGGAGTGCAGTTGTCTTCCTCGTATTGTACGTAGATGACATCCTCCTAATTGGGAATGACATTCTCATATTGACCTCAGTCAAAGTATGGTTGTCTAAGGAGTTCTCTATGAAAGATCTAGGAGAGGCTTCCTTTATACTGGGTATTAAGGTCTATAGAGATAGACCAAATAGGATGCTCGAACTTTCACAGAAGATGTACATAGAAGAGGTGCTAAAAAGGTTTAGCATGGAAAACTTCAAAAGAGGTTTATTACCTTTTAGACATGGCATTCATCTCTCCAAGAAGATGTGTCCTAGCACACCTGAGGAGATTGAACGCATGAGCAAGATCCCTTATGCTTCAGCAATAGGGAGCCTCATGTATGCCATGCTATGTACATGACCTGATATAGCCCATGCTGTGAGTGTCACAAGGAGATATCAGTCGAATCCAGGCGAAGAGCACTGGACTTCTGTGAAATGTATCCTTAAGTACTTGAGAAGGACTAAGGATATGTTTCTAGTCTTTGGGAATGGATAACTCCATATTCAGGGATATACAGACTCAAACTTTATGTCTGATATAGATGATCGAAAGTCGACATTTGGGAGTCTGTTCATTTGCAATGGTGGTGCAGTTAGCTGGAAGAGTTACAAGCAGATGGTGATTGCTGATTCCACCATGAAGGCAGAGTATATTGCTGCATCGGAAGCTGCGAAGGAGGTATTCTGGTACAAAAAGTTTGTTGTAGAGCTTGGAGTGATGTCATCAGATGCCATACCTCTTTACTGCGATAATAATGGCGCCATAGCCCTAGCTAAGGAGCCAAGGTCTCACCAGAAGTCCAAGCACATCAAGCGACGATTCCATCTGATCCGTGATTACCTTGAAAAGGATTATGTCGAGGTCAAGAGAGTCGACTTCACAGATAATGTGGCAGACCCGCTGACTAAGCCATTGGGCCAATAGAAGATCGAAGCCCACCTTGAGAAGATGAAACTTAGATATGTAGCCAATTGGCATTAGGTCAAGAGGGAGTTTGTTAGATGTGTGCCCTAGATGTCAGATCGGCTGACACATTCCTGTACAGATCTAAGGGCAAATTTATAATTTTGACTATAAATGAATAAAAGGGTTATTCTTTTATCACATTGTGTACATTGTGTCTGTGATACATCCTTTGAGTTACTAGGAATGTAAATTTATATTTTCAAGAGTTGAAAATTTAAGGCATGAATTTACATAACTAACTCATAAATAGCTCCTGACAATAGGATCATCATGAGGATGGTGATCGATCCGAAAGGTTGGTGTACGATCACTTTCTTAGGATAGATGTGTCTTAAGTCTACGGTATGGAGACACCAGAGCGAGAGTACAGATATTCATTGAGAACGAGAGTACTGAGCGTGACCATATCAAGCAGTCATAACGAAGTCTACCTTCTCATCGATGACTAGCTCGATGCTGCAGTTGTGTATCTAGTTCTTTGACCTGAGGTGCATCGACAGTTCACCTTGAGTGTGTTATAGTTTGACTACACCATAACTCGATCTTCTAGCTATTCGAAACCTTGAGGTGTATGTTGGCTGTAGCATATTCATTGTAGGAACTAGGTCGCACCAAGATGGGATCTATCAACCTTGGTAGATGAGAGGAGAAGTCCTATGATGATCGAAAGATCAAGTCCTTAAGCCCATGGCCATGGCAGAGTGAAATAATGGAAAAGAATTTTCCATTGGAGTTTCACCTCGGACTCGATCGATCGATTAATTCATATGACTGATGTTGGGTTTGACGAGTTCACCTTAACCCTAATTTAGACGGGACTCATGATAGAGGAACTCAATCAAGCAAGTAGCTGCACCAAGAGGTTCATCTTCAGTTCTGATGGGTTGCCACCACATACTGCTAGATGTCACTGGTAGATTTTGGAAGCAATTAGAATGATATTGATGATCGATCATTCTAATTATCTGAATCAGAAGAGTTCTGATCTATCGAAAAGAGTTTCGATGATATCGATGATGAGATCACGACATGTCTCATTACCATACGAAATTGAATCTAACTGGGTCACACAAATAAGGGTTAGGGTCTGGATGTCATCAATTGGGCTAACTCAATTGATTTGGATTAGATCCAATTAGGTTCAAGGAAATCGTGCTAGCACAGGATTGAGCCTAACTTTCTCCTCGTGTAATCTTTTCTGTCTCTATTGAGCCAAATATGATTTGACTCATCCAGAGAATCTTAGGAAGGTTTCTCTCAGTCTAAATGAAGCTTGTCCAACTCAAAAAAAGCTTGTCTTAATTCATGAGATGAATTTAAGACAACACCTGCTAATTTCTAGCACCTGCCAATTTCATTTTAGGACATCTATCAAAAGTTGACATATGGGTCTTAAACTGAAGAGGACTCATTGAAGGATTTTTGTGGAGTGTCCATATGTCAAAATCCAATTGAATTGGATGCCATAATCAGATTATGGCATGAGCCCAATTGGATTTAAGTGGGCGCCCCAAATGGATAAGAACCAAAGAGTCCTGATAAACTTGGACTCTTTGGCGCCACCTTGATTGAGCTTATCCATTGTTAGTGCCAACTTAGGAGAGAGGGTGGGAGTTCTTATCTGATGTGATCAGATGATATCACTCCACCAATCAAAATTTTTTCAAAATTTATTGGAATTTTTTGATTGGTTGAATGATGTGGCACTGCACAGCATGTAGGGTTTATATAAACCCTGCTGCGCTTAGGGTTTCATGGAAGAAATTATTTTATGCAAAAAACCTAATAACTATCTCTCCCTACCCTCTTATCCACATCCTCCCTGCTCTCCTTCCTCCCTCTTCATGTCCAAAAGGTTGGACATCCATCTGGCAGAGATATAAGGCATGGTGACGCTTGGATTAGAAGGCTGCAGGACATCTTCGACAGGCTGCTGCTCCAACTTCAGAAGGAGTTCTGAAGTACTTTCTAATTAGATTTAGATCTGATTTTTGGAGCATAGATTCATGAGGAGAAGACTTCTAGATCCTACTTGAGTGGATACCAGTAGAGGCCAGGCGCTTGCGTGGCTATATCAGAACCTCGGGCTGTGCAGATATCATCTACAGGGTAATCAGATTACCCTTGAGGTATTTCTTCTTTTATCATAATTTTAGATTTAATTTTAGATTTTAAATATCAGATAATAAAATTAGATCTAGAGAATTAGATCTAAAATATGTAGGATATATATTTTTTTAAATTATTTCATCCCAGATTTAATGAAATCTGAAAGATCCTACGCGGAGAAAGCGTTTCTCCTCCTTCATGTAACTGATTGACAGTGACGTCTGTAACCGCCTGGTAATGGGCCGTTCAGAGCCACGCGGAGTTTGTTATGGAGAGTAGTGATATCAGGGGCCGTTCAGGGCCACGTGGAGTTTGTTACGGAGAGTGGAGTGGTGTTCGTTGTCGCGACTTGCCAGAGAGTGGTGGAGCCATGTGGAATCCATTGCAGAGAGTGGAGTAGGGTAGTGGCCATTATCGTAACTTGCCAGAGAGTGGTGGAGCCATGCGAATCCGTTACAGAGTGTGAAGTAGGGTAGTGGCCATTGTTGTGACTTGCCAGAGAGTTCGGATCTGTCGGTTGGAGCTTGACTGGGATGTCTGATGGAGCGGAATGGCTCTCTGTCTCATCAATCCAAGAGAAGCTCGGATGTTTCCAAGGTTGTTGATGGGTCTATTGTTGTCGGATGCTTAGAGTGCTGATGTTGCAGGTGGGAGTCATCTGTTGTAGAAGCTCAGACGGAGACTTTTTATTGGAAAAGTTTGGTTTCATGAGGAATCCAGCAGAGGGTCAGTCGGTAGTAGACTTCGGATGGCGTTGGAGAAGTTCATCCACTGGAGGGGTCTGGAGAATCCTGTGGAGGTTCGATTGGCATTGTTGAAGTCCAGCTGATGCTATTGGAGGTTGATGGCTGGGGAGGTACGGCAGACATCAGAGGTGATCGACCGTTGTAGAAATTCAGTTGCTGGAGCCCGTCTGTTGTAGAAGTTCATCCAAAATCCATCCGCTATGGAAGTTCAGACAGAGTCTGGTTCTTGTAGAAGGTTGAAAGGAGGCCACTTATTGTAGAAGCTCGGTCGAAGATCGGTTGTCGTGGAAGCTCGGAGTAGTGACCTGGCCGATGGAGCCTATCCCGTTGTAGAAGTTCGTCTGAGATCTGCCCACTGTAGGAGCTCGACTGGGATCCGACTATGAAGAAGCTCGGCTAAAGTCTGCCTGTAATAGAAGTTCGGAAGGAATTTATTTACAGTAGAGGCTCGGATGGAATTCGCTTACAGTAGAGATCCGGAGTAGACCGCCTACAGTAGAAGTTTGGAGTAGACTGCTTGCGATAGAAGTTGTAGTAGAGATCCGGCTGGTGGAGCCTTTTCATTGTCAAAATTCATCTGGGATCCATCCACTGTAGGAGTTTGGCTGAAATCCGGTTCTCGTAGGAGCTCTGATGGGATCCGAAAGGTGGTCGACCATCGTAGAAACTTGAATGGAGTCTGATTACTATAGAAGTTCCATTATCGGAGAAGCTTGAACATTGATAAAATTCGGAGGAAGTTCGGAGTAGAGTCATCCATGGTCGGAAGAAGTCTGGAAGGGATTCGAAGAATAGTCGATCACTGTAGAAAATCGATCGATAGCGGAGTTTAGAGGATGTTTGGAGCAGTCCGGTAGATGAATCGAGAAGCTCATTATCAGAAAAGTTCGGATGGTATTATGGAAGCTGGACGGTCGACGGAGTTCAGAAAGACACCACACAAGATCGAAAGCCGGAAAAGCCCTGGAAGGGTCGGCCTTTTACAAACTTCGGCTGGGGGTATTTTATACCCAACACATATAGATGGACTTTGATGTCCGATTGCCCATCAAATTTGGACTCAGTATTTATGAGAGGCCTAATTAGTGATTTGATCACTAATTAACTTAATTTTATTGAGTAATTATTTTTGGATCAAGTCCAATTGAATTGGATTCAGTTGGATTTGACCCGATTAGGTTAGAGTTGACCTAATCGCCAAGGTGGTTTGGTCCCTGATCTGATCAAGAGTTGGGCTTAGTCAATTTCTAATTTGATTAGAATTTTATTGAGCCCAATTAAGCCTAATTATGTTGGGTTTAATTTAGTCTAATTGTGCCTAACCTATTTTAATAAGGTTGGTTCAATTAGGTTGATTTAATATTTGAAACCACCTTGACTTATCTCCCTGCGCCACCTCACTTCACCTGCGCCTATTTGAATTCATGAGAAACAAGTTCTCATAAATTTTCTCCCATGCAAAAGCCTTCCCACACCCTCCCTTGTGCGCCACTTGTGTGGATAATGATAAGGTTGGTTAGCCATTCAAATTCAAATAATGTTTGAATTTGAATGGGCAACTAATCCATGCGCCACCTTATCCTTTTATGCACCCCATTCTCTACACGAGAAAAAGTTTTTCATGTAAATTCTTTATGCACAAAGAACCCATGCCCCTTCTCTTCTCATACCTTGAGTGGATAAGGATAGGTTGGTTGGCATTTGAATTCAAATTCGATTTGAATTCAAGTGAGCAACCACCTAGCTTTATCCTCTCACGCGGTGAAAATACTGTAAAGATGTGGTCTTGCACCATTTTAAAAAGAAAGAAAAGGTGGGGCATCCAATATCTGATCTGAGTGAGAAAGGGTGGCGTGAGAAAGGCCTTCTGTGTGAGAAAAGAAAAGAAAAGAAACAGAAAGGGTGCAGGGTTTTTCTGAGAGTACCCTAGGGTTTCTGCCTAGGGTTCGAAAAGTGAGAAGGTGAGATATGAGTGTCGTGAGTCCACCAAACTTTAGGAAGAGCTTCATCAATCTCTCTACTATCTCTACTAATGATCCAGAGCATCCAAGAAATCGACAGACACCGATCGAAGGAGTTCGATCAGCATCAGCCGTCGAAAGGGTTCTGCAACGAACTAGCATTCGTAAGGAGCCGATCAGATCAGGAGCTTCATGTGGATGATCTGCGGAGGTCAGACATATTGTGTGGCTGCATTGCAATAATCAAATTTTTCCGACGGTGATCAGACTGCAGCGATCGACTACCTGCACGAAGGTAATGTGTTCTGAACACATAACAGTAAAACGTTTACTGTAGAAGTTTAAATTTTAAATTTAAATGCATGCTATATATATCATATTTAGATCTTTTGTAGAATTAATATATATTAATTAATTAGATTAATTAATAATTTTTATTGTAAAATTATAATTTAAAAAAAAATTAAAATTATTGTTTTACCCCTGCACTGAAATTCACTTCACGAGCTTCTCCAGCAGTGGGACTTCTACAATAAGAAGTCTCCATCCGAGCTTCCATGGCAATCGATCTTCGTCGAACTTTTACAATAAGAAGTCTTCATCCGAGCTTCTATGATAACTGATCTTCGTTCGAGCTTCTACAATAAGCGGACTTCATCCAGACTCCTACAAGAGTCGGACCCCGTCCGAACTTCTACAACAGAATGAAATCTCAGACTCCTCCAATGTTTGACCTTCCCCAGTGTCCTTAAGACTCCTCCAACGGATAAACCTCTACAATGCCATCCGAACTCCACTATCGGTCGATCCTCTGTCGGATTCCTCATGAAATCGGACCTCTCCGACGGACAGTCCTCAGATGAGCTTCTACATCAGGCAAATTTCAAATGGACTTGTCTAGCAATCGGACTCCTGTCGAACTTCTCAACAGAAAGTCTCCATCCAAGCTTCTACAGCAGATGACTTCCGCCTGCAGCATCAGCGCCCAAGGCATCCAATAACAGTGGACTCGTCAGTAACCTTAGAAACATTCGAGTCTCTCATAGACTACTGAGACAGAGAGCATTCCGCTCCATCAGACATCCCAGCCAAGCTTCAGCCGTCAGGCCCAAACTCTCCGGCAAGTCGCGATAATGGACACCACTCCACTCTCTGTAACAGATTCCACGTGGCCCTACTACTCTCTGGCAAGTTGCGACAACGGACACCACTCCACTCTCCATAACAAATTCTACATGACCCTGAACGGCCCCCTGACACCACTACTCTCCGTAACAAACTTCGCATGGCCCGAACGGCCCACTACCAGGCAGTTACAGACATCACTGTCAATCAGTTACGCTCTCCGTCTATAAAAAGGGACTCCCAGATACGTTCTTCTCTAAGCTCTAAACTTTATCTCGAAACTCTGCTAAAATTTTATTCGAGTGCTCCATTTCTGTTGAGGTAGAGTACTGACTTGAGCATCGGAGGGTCTTGCCGGAGCACCTCCAACTCTGATTTAGACTTCCCTTGCAGGTCCCGACGGCGGACGTGATCCCCTCGACTCCAGCTTCTTCGATGTCAACGAAATTCTGCACCAATAAAAATTAAAAAAGTTTTTAATATTTTATTAATTGAATCATCATTTAAAATTAAGAAAAATATGAGTATGATATTAGATTTGACATCATTCCATATCCAGAGTCATATTCGGGGTGCAGGGAGATCGCAGGATCGAATTGCACAGTAATTTTTCACTGAAGAATATTTTTGATATTTTTATCAAAATTTTATATCTTTTACGTAGACATGATATGGTGCTAGATGTCAATTTTGTCTTGTAGGTTTGATTAAATTAAAGAGTTTAATTTGATCGTCAATTAGAAAGAGTTCTAATTGCTGAAATTGGGTTAGCTCGATTGGATCTAGATCGATTAGATTAAAGTTTAATCAAATTAAATCGACTTGCACTCAGGCCCACTGCTAGCTAGATATGGAACCTAATAGGTCACATACAAACAAAATTAATCAGAGGTCTAATTGGATTAGATCATGTTTGCAAAATAGACATGCTAGCACATGTTGCAAAAACTAACTTCTTGTTTCAAATCGGGTTTGAAATTGATTCTAGATTGAGCTAATTAAAGCTAAATTAATTCAAACTAATTTTGGGTCTGAGTTAGATTAGCTCTTGGATATATGTATCAAAAATATAGAGCCAGGAAACTAGGTCCCCATACATCAAAAATTTTTCTTGTGTGTGGGTGCAGTCTTTGTGCGTAGAAACAGGTTTCGCATCCTGTGAGATGGGATGCCCCTTCCTCGAGCTTATCCAATGTTCCATGATAATTTTTTTTTTATAATTTTTGACTTAATTTTGAGTGAAAAGATCCTTCTGAGGTTATAATACTTTTTGGTTTAATCGTGAAAATAGGTTGAAGTTGGAAATCCTGCCAATCTAATCCATACACCTGACCAAGAGTCCAACTTGTGAAGGACTCTAATCTGTGTCACACCTCATCTTATTTTTAGATTTTTTCTATACCATCAACAAGTTAGCACCTTCATTTTGATCCATTGGATGGATAAAAGTCACTGATGGGTGGTGGAGAAAAATTATGCCATGGGAAGCTGCACGATGCATTGAAGAATCATCGAGAAAAATATTTGAAGAGTCCTTTTGCATGAAGTGTCTCTTAGATTTTTTTTGATGATTGTCTATTAGAAAATATGTCCTAAAGTCAATCATCTGATTGTAGATGATTGTGTTCTATACAAGTATATGAATTATAAAATGATAAATATTATCTGACAGATTCATCATAAGAAATATATCTTCCAAAATAGAACTCATATGTTATGATGAAGTCTTTAGAACTACTATCAAAATGATAAAAGAGGATTTAGCATGTGGTTCTTAAATTCTACTCACAACCAAATGATACAATTGTTACAAGGATGATAATTGTATCAAGTGTAGGTTGTTGTATGCCATCTTAGTTGGTTGTCCTCTTAATCAAGATGTATGGTAACATGGGTATGGCATATGAGTGATATGTAAGAGTATATTTCACTGAGCGTGACCACTTTCAGAGTACTTTACTGTCAAGAGTTGCTCTGATGGGATATGGATATAAGTGTCCTTCGGATCTGAGGCTGCCTCGGTGATTTGCAAGCAACTCACTATGTTTTGGTGTTGGACTATCTGAATTTCTAATTCAGTGATGGAAGATTTTTAGGTACAGTCAAATACTTGTAAAATCTGAGTGTGAGTTAAGATGGGATTGATCACTCCAAATAAAATTGAAGATGATGCATCATTGTGTTTCAATTCAGTAAAACTTTGCCTAAAATAGTCCTAGTGAATAGTCACAGAATTTTTGAGGTTGAGATACAATATGGACCACTCTTTCTAGATTGACAGTTTATCTTTAGTCATCCTTGAGCATCAAGTATCAAAGAGATGAATTATATGGTAACTACAACCACATGGATTCTAGAGTGTTGCTGGTCATACATTCGGCCTATCCGAACGTCGAAAACTATTGCTAGATAATAACATCGATTAGTACAAGAATTATTTTTGTGCTACTAGCTTAAATTTGAACTTATGGGGTCACACACATAGAAGTACCTGTCTGATCAAATGACTGATCGATGATTATGAATCATTGAAAGATTTAATTATCAATTTGATTGATGATTAATCCTATAAAAAGATTATAATAAATTATTTACTAATGATTGATAAATTAAAAAATTAATTAATTAATAATATAATTATTAATTGACTTAATTTGATTGAATAATGGAGATTGGATTAGATCTAATTGAATTGGATTCAATTAGGTTGGTTTTGGATTGATTGGATGCATCCCTATTGAATAATAGAGCTTGTTCTAATTAATCTTAGGGATGTATGAATATAATTCAATTATTTTTATATAGACTTGGATTGGATCAATCCTATTGGATAATAGGCTTGATTGGATCAAGCCCTATTATCAAATAGCTTTCCTGATCTCCATCAAGAATCAATCCCTGGATCAATGGAATTTTAATCTAACTAATTTCAAAATTGATTGGGGCCTAATATAGTTCATAATTGAACTAAGATCTAATTAGTTAGTTTGTTATAACTAATTCCTAAGTTAGTTAGAATTTGATCCAAGAATTAGTTAGAATTTGATCAAGATCTTGAATCTTATTTGGAATAGGACTAAACCTAAACCAACCCATGTGATATTAATATCTCCAGCCCACTCCCTCTTCACCATGGAAAATTCCTCATGCCCCATGTGCACCCCTTTTTGGTTTCTTTTATGAGAAAAGAAGGGGCATCTCCCCTCTTTTGTGGTGGCCCAAAAACAGGAGAAGGGGCATCCAAGATTTGGACGCCCTAGCATCCACATGCCAACCCTTCTTCTCCTCCCCTTTTGAAAGGTATTTTGAGACCTTTTGTTACTAATTTTTGGGCATCAAAAGGGCTTATTCTGCTAGTTTTACAGCAAAAAATTGGAGAAGAAAAGTTTTTCCAAAGAGAGAAAGATCAAGGAAGAAGAAGGATCTTCTTTCTTGCGTGCAGCATTGAAGAAGAAGGAGTTTTTCTTTTAAAGTTTTTTTTAATTTTTTGTAAGATAAAAATTAGATTAGATCTGATTTTTAATATAAAAATTTTAAAAAAAAATATCAAAAAAATCTGGTTGGGTATAAAGGACTTCTCAAAGAGAGAAAGATTAAGGAAGAAGAAGGGTCTTCTTTCTTGTACGCAACCTTGAAGAAAAAAGAGTTCTTCTTTCAGATTTTTCTTCTATTTTTTTTAAGATAAAAATTAGATTAGATCTAATTTTTAATATAAAAATTGAGAGAAAAAATATTAAAAAAATTGGTTGGATATTTGGGGCTTCCTGGAGTTCTAGATCAAGGAGAAAAAGGGACAAGAAGAGAGAAGAACAGTTCTTCTCTTGGATCCCTCTTTTGGATTCTTCTAGGGCTCAAGATCTTCTATAATTTTTAGTATAAAAAATTAGATTAGATCTAATTTTTATCATAAAAAATTAGAGAAGAAAAGTTCTTCTCAAAGGCATGAAAGGAAGAGAGAAAAGTTCTCTCTTATACGTGGGAAAATTGAGAAAAAAGATTTCTTTCTTGATCTCTATTGTAGAGATCAGATACATGGATCTAGGAAGAAAAGAAGAGGGTCTCCTTATTCTTCATCTTTATGTTTCTTCTTAGATCAGTCAAAGGATGGTGTCTTCGCGAGTAGCACTCTTGGAGAGATCGATCAGCACAAGAACTTCATGTGGATATTCGTAGAGGTCGGACGCGTGTGCGGCTGTCAAGCATCATGAAGAACTATCTATCACAAATTTTAGATGTGGTGATCTGCTATCCATGCTCAGGTATGAAGTTTTGAATTCAATTAATATTTAGATATGATCTAAATATAAATTAAATATGTTCTATATTTGCTGAATTTTAGATTTCAGATGTGTATACATGTATATTAGTTTATGTCATAGATCCTGTATAGTAATTTAGATTGGATCTATGCATGTATTGTAGATTAAATTATTTAATCTATGTATGTTCTGCTGTAAATTTTTTATAAATACATGCACATCACCTACCACGCTTCTCTTCAAATGGTATCAGAGCCAGGTTCATTATGACATGAACATATATGCATGTAGAGTTGAAATCTAGATTTAGCAATGCATGAGATATATTATGATATAATTTTAAGTATGATCTAATATAAAATTAGATCTAATACAATTTAGATTTGATCTAAATTTTTATATATATGATATGTGAATTAGATTAGATGCTCTGAGTAGCAAAGTACTCAGATTAGGTAATCACCAGGCCATCCGGTCATAGGAGCAAGTAGGGTTACATGACCTCTCTTTTCATTTAATGGGGTGCTCTTCATGGCATGTAGGGGTGCCACTGTGAGGTTTCATGAAAAAAAAAATGAAAGGAGGAAACTTACTTTTCTGTAAAATCTTAGATGTTGAAATCCTAAGATTTGTTGTATGTGATACAAAGTGTAGTTGTATGAAAAGCACATCATCTAATCTATATGATTAAATTATTTTAATAATAAAAATAAAATTTAGAATCATAAAATATTTAGATATGATCTAAAGATTATTATGATTAATTTTATTTCAGTTTATACGAGAATTTTTAGATCTGAAACTATATGATACTTGTTGGCACGTCAACTAAGTTGACTAATTTTGAATTGAGTCGACCCAGTTCCCTGTTTTTATCGGTTTAGTACTGACTGACCTGACCCAGTTGTCTCAGGCCAAACAGTAATGATTACTGTTCATGATTAGTTAGTCGATCAAGTATTAGACTTAGTCGACCCACTGAAGTGAGCCAACTCAGTTTAGGGATGAGCCGATCTAGTTTTTAGACTAAAAAAAATTTGCATAAAATTGATGTAAAATTTTTTATAAAATTGAAATTATTTTAATTAATAACCTTAACCCATGTTAATGCTATACATAATTAAGAATTAAAAAATATATTTTATACCTAGAATTGTGATTAAAGATCTAATGATATTGCATAAAATATGGGGCATGGATTAGCTCAAATTAGGTCCTTTCAATTAGGTTAGACCTAAGGTTAGAATCAAAGACTTAATAGACTAGAAAGAGTAGTTGATCTAATTTAATCAATAGTTGATTTAGATTAGATCAAGGGTACTCCAAATTAAAAAAAAATAATAGTTATAATTGATCGAGTCCATATCTTTGATCAAACCAAATGGATCTTGATTGAGGCTCAAAGGTTGAGCCTGAGTCATTAGGCTGATTAGATCGTTAGGTGACTTGAGTTGACCCACATTATTAAGGTTAATCAGTATGACTAAATTAGGTGCCCTGGACTGACTTATCTCTAAACCTTCTCATGACTTGGTAAAGTCAGTGGGAGGATCTACGATATACCAGTTGGATCCACTAATCACTAATCTTTTTCATGACTTGATGAAGTCAGTGAGAGAATTTATGACTTATAAATTGATTAATATTTTATAAAATAAATTAATCAAATTTTTTAAATTATTAGGTCCATAAAATGAGCTAGTTATGGAGATAACTAGATCCTAGCCTCCCATTAAGGTGCGTGATAATGAGTCCAATATTTTAAATAGGCATTGGAGGTGCCACATGCCCGGTGTCTATTACGTATTAAAATTATCATCCATTATATGACCATCTTATTGTACCTTCAGATCAATGCTCAGATTGGTCGAGCCACACTCAGGCCTGGACATCCGTTTGTTGGATGCATTTGATGTTGTTATGTTAATGGTTGGACCTAACCAAGATTTTCAGTGGAGGCACCACACGCCTATTGAAGGGATGCCTAGGGCAAAATTTGATTGCTAAAAATTATTTAGAGAAATAATTGATTATGAACCTATCCATGGATGCACTAGGGTTGGCCATGCCACACTCGGGCCTGAATGCAGTTTGTGTGGATTCTAGCACCTTCTAAGGAATTAAAGTAATTCCTCAGATTGGAGGTAGAGGCTACCAATTCATATAAAATAATAAGAGAACCTTTAGACTAAAGTCCAAATTTTTAGACTTAAAATAGTTCATATACTAATAAGTTAATTATTCTCTTTTCAGAAATGGATAGAATATTATCGTTCTGTTCATTGTTAGATAGTGAAAATATTATCAGACCTAACTTCGATAGCCAGTATCAGAAGTTGAGTATAGTTTTTGGGCAAATTGATCAAGAAATCTTAGGCTAACCTAAACAGGCTTAAAAGAGAAATCAACAAATGGTTGCTAGTCAAGATGTTATGTGATAATTCTTTGAAGTTTCTTTATTGGTAATACTACTATCTGGATATAGGATACCGATAGTACAAGTCATATTTGCTAATAGTTGTAAAAGACTTCAGGATAGTAGAAGATTTGAAAATGGCAAGAGACTCCTAAATGTAAGAGATGGAAGTCTGTTCCAGTCACAATATTAAGAATCATCGAACTTGTTTTCAATCCTAAAGATGTCATTTTAAGTGATTGTCACTATTGTTCAATCTTATTGATGGTGTCAATAAATATGATTATTATGATATCATTGTGAATGATACTGCAATAATATGTGGGCCATTGAAAATGATATAAACTCAGTACCATAGTCTGTTAGTGTAAAGTACACATCTAACTAGTACCCTAGATTAGATAATATCATTGAAGCCTGCTTTTGGTATAGTTGACTTATTCATCTTTTATTAGAAAGAGTGAACAAGCCAATGATGTTTTGAGTTTGATATATATTGATGTATTTGCACTCATGAACTTAAGTGCCAGAAGAGAGCTTTACTACTTCATTAAAATCTCTGACGATCTATTTTGGTATGGGTGCATTTTGCTTATGAAGCATAAATCTTAGTCGATTGAAATATTTAAACAATTTTATAATGAGATAGAAAATAAACTATAAAGAGTATTATAACTCATCAGTTAGACTGATGAAGTGAATACCTTTACAGTAAGTTTTGACATGTCTTAGAGAAAATTAGATTCTCTCTTAATGGACCTTTCCTGGGACATCACCATTTAAAAAGGATGTCTGAAAGGAGGAATTGAATCTTGCTAGACATGGTTCGATCCACTGTAGGATTTGCTGGTCTGTCTGAGGTTATATTTTAGAGACTACTTGATATATACTCGAGAACATTCTAAGCAAATCGATTACCAGATCTCCATATAAGGTATGGACTTGATTAATTTGATGCTCTCCTACCTTAGGGTTTGGACTGTCGAATTTATGTAAAATATTCACAAATTGATTAGCTTGGATCTTAGTCTGATAAATATTATTTTAAAGATATTTTTTCTATCTTTTTGATAGATATGAGATGTTCATATATCTTAAGGTATTCTTTTTGGAAAAGAAGTTCCTTGGTGAAGGAACTGATGCTATTAAGAGTAAACTTGGTGAAGCTTGATAAGTAGAGAAACCAACTCTGACATAAACCAATAGAATCAGAGTTGATTAGATCAAATCTGGAGCCCGATGTAAAGACATCATTGAATAGATACAGTAGAGTACCGTATCAACCGAACAGATACTTTGGTTTCTAGATTTAGGATAGAGATTTGATCTCCTATATGGGTGCAATACAGGGATCTAACATTGAGAAGTGGCTTAGAGCTATTAAATCTGAAATAAAATTCATAAAGATCAATGATATATGGACATTCGTTGACTCATCTGAAGGGATAAGATCCATAAGGTGTGAGTAGATTTTAGATGGATTAGAGGTGCAGACGGAAAGTTAGAGATCCATTAATTCTGTTTGATTGCCAAAAGATTTCATTAAAGTTATAGTGTTGACTATGATGAGATAGTTTTCTTGTGGCAACCTCAAGTCCATTCAGTTTGAATTAAGCTTCTCAGAGTTGGAACATATGTTTTGAACATATGGCTTCATTAAGAATGAAGTAGAATCTTGTATGTACAAATAGACTAATAATTCTGTAAAAGTATTCTTTATGTTGTTTAGATGAAATTTTCTTAATCGAGAATGATATCCCTACATTACAGAGAATAAAAATTGGTTGTCATCTCTATTCTCTATAAAGGTTTGGAAGATTATGAAACCATCCTTAAGTATTTATGAAATACTAAGGATCAGTGGCTAGTTTATGGAGAGTCTGACTTAAAACTTATAGAATATTGATTCCAGTTTCTAGTTGGATCGAAGTGACAAAATTGTGTTAGATTATATTTTTATCCTATAAAAAGGAGTGACATACTGAAAAAGTTCTATGCAGTATTTAGTAGCCATTTTATTTGCGATACAGAGCTCTTTGCGGTATTTGATGCTGGTAAAGAAGTTTGGTTATGGAAGTTCATCAAAGAGCATGGAGTGGCACCCTCCATTGATGGTCCTGTCTTTCTATATTGACAGCAGTGTTGGAGCCATAGCTCAAACTGAAGAATTGATGTTCCATCTATGAACCAAATACTTTCTGCATTGCAATCACTTTCTTCGATAAGATTGAAATAAAATCGACCTTAGGAAGATCAACCAGAAGGAGAACTTGACCAGCCTATTGACTAGAGCAATCGGATCTAATGAGTTTGATGATCTAAAATGAAAAATAGGTATTTGATACTGATCTAATTGACTTTAGTCTAAGTGAGAGTTGTTGAGAAATGTGTCCTAAAGCCAATCATCTAGGTTGTAGATGATTGTGCTCCATACAAGTATATAAATTATAAAATGATAGATATTATCTGACAGAGTCATCATAAGAAATATATCTTTCAAAATAGAACTCATATGTTATGATGAAGTCTTTAAAACTACTACAAAAATGATAAAGGAGGATTTATTATGTGGTTCTTAAATTCTGCTCGTGATCAAATGATACAATTGTTACAAGAACGATAATTGTATCAAGTGTAGGTTGTTGTATGCCATCTTAGTTGGTTGTCCTCTTAACCAAGATATATGGTGATATAGATATAGCATACAGGTGATATGTAGGAGTATATTTCATTGAGCGTGATCACTTTCGGAGTACTCTGCTGTCAAGGGTTGCTCTGATGGGATATGTATATAAGTGTCTCTCGGACCTGAGGCTGCTTCAGTGACTTGCAAGCAACTCACTATGCTTTGGTATCAGACTACCCAAATTGTTAATTCGATGATGGAAGATTTTTGGGTACAGTCAAGTACTTGTGAAGTCTGAGTCCGAGTCAAGATGGGATTGACCGCTCCAAGTAAAATTAGAGATGATGCATCATTGTGTTTCAATTCAGCAAAACTTTGGCCAAAATAGTCCTAGTGAGGAGTTACTTTGAGGTTGAGACATAATGTGGACCACTCTTCCTGGGTTGATAGTTTACCCTTAGTCGTCCTTGAGCATCAATTGTCAAAGGGATGAATTATACGGTAACTATATCCACATGGGTTCTAGAGTGTTGCTGGACATACATTCGGCCTATCCGAACATCAAAAACCATTGTTAGATGGTAACATCGATTAGTACAAGAATTATTCTTATGCTATCGATTTAGGTTCGAACCTATGGGGTCACACACATAGAAGTACCTATCTGATCAAATGACTGATCGACGATTATGAATCGTTGAAGGGTTTAATTATCAATTTGATTGATGATTAATCTTATGCAAAAATTACAATAAATTATTTACTAATGGTTGATAAATTAAAAAAATAATTAATTAATAATATAATTATTAATTGACTCAATTTGATTGAGCAATGAAGATTGGATTAGATCTAATTGAATTGGATTCAATTAGATTGATTTTGGATTGATTGGATGCATCCCTATTGAATAATAGGACTTGTTCCAATTAATCTCAGGGATGCATGAATGTGATTCAATTATTTTTATATAGACTTGGTTTGGATCTAAGCATATTAGATAATAGGCTTGATTGGATCAAGTCCTATTATCAAATAGCTTTCCTGATCTCCATCAAGAATCAATCTCTGGATCAATGAGATTTTAATCTAACTAATTTCAAAATCAATTGGAGCCTAATATATTTCATAATTTGGCTAAGACCCAATTAGTTAGTTTGTTATAACTAATTCCTAAGTTAGTTAGGATTAGGTCCAAGAATTAATTAGAATTTGATCAAGATCTTGAATCCTATTTAGAATATAACTAAACCCAAACCAACCCATGTGATATTAATATCTCCACGCCCAGTCCCTCTTCACCATGGAAAATCCCTCACGCCCCATGTGTGCCCCTTTTTTGGTTTCTTCCATGAGAAAAGAAGGGGTGTCTCTCCTCTTTTGTGGTCGTCGAAAAATAGGAGAAGGGGTGTCCAAGAGTTGGATGCCCTAACATCCACATGCCAACCCTTCTTCTCCTCCCCTCTTAAAAGGTATTTTGAGACCTTTTGTTGTTGATTTTTGGGCATCAAAGAGAGCTTATTCTACTGATTTTACAGTAAAAAATTGAAGAAAAAAAGTTCTTCCAAAGAGAGAAAGATCAAGAAAGAAGAAGGGTCTTCTTTCTTGCGCGCAGCTTTGAAGAAGGAGTTCTTCTTTTAGATTTTTTTTTATTTTTTTAAGATAAAAATTAGATTAGATTTAATTTTTAATATAAAAATTTAGAAAAAAATATCAAAAAAATCTGGTTGGGTGTAAAGGACTTTTCAAAGAGAGAAAGATCAAGGAAGAAGAAGGGTCTTCTTTCTTGTGCGCAGCCTTGAAGGAGTTCTTCTTTTAATTTTTTTTTATTTTTTTTCAAAATAAAAATTAAATTAAATATAATTTTTAATATAAAAATTTAAAAAAAAATATTAAAAAATTTGGTTGGGCATTTGGGGCTTCCTGGAGTTCTAGATCAAGGAGGAAAAGGAAGAAGAAGAGAGAAGAACGGTTCTTCTCTTGGATCCCTCTTTTGGATTCTTCTAAGGCTCAAGATCTTCTATAATTTTTAGTATAAAAAATTAGATTAAATCTAATTTTTATCATAAAAAATTAGAGAAGAAAAGTTCTTTTCAAAGGCATGAAAGGAAGAGAGAAAGGTTCTCTTTTATGCGTGGGAAAATTGAGAAGAAAGGTTTCTTCTCTTGATCTCTATTGTAGAGATCAGATGCATGGATCCAGAAAAAAAAAAAAATCTCCTTATTCTTCATCCTTATGTTTCCTTTTAGATCAGCCAAAGGATGGTATCTTCATGAGTTAGCACTCTCGGAGAGATCGATCAGCACAAGAACTTCGTGTGAATTGTTTGAAATTATGTCCTAAAGTCAATTATCTAGGTTGTAGATGATTGTGCTCCATACATGTATATGAATTATAAAATAATAAATATTATCTAGTAAGATTCATCATAAGAAATATATCTTCTTCAATAGGACTCATATATTATGATGAAGTCCTTAGAGTTACTTTCAAAATGATAAAGGAGGATTTATCGTATAGTTCTTAAATCTTGCTCACGACCAAATGATATAATTATTACAAGGACGCTAATTATATCAAGTGTAGGTCATTGTATATCATATTGGTTGGTTGTCCTCTTAACCAAGGCATGTAGTGACATGGATATGGCATATGGGTGATTTGTAGGAGTATATTTCACTGAGCGTGACCACTTCCAGAGCACACTGCTGTCAAAAGTTGCTTTGATGGGATATAGGTATATGTGTCCCTTTGATCTGAGACTACCTTGGTGACTTGCAAGTAACTCACTGTACTTTAGTGCTGGACTATTTGAATTTTTAATTCGATGACAGAAAGTTTCTGAGTATAGTCAAGTACTTGTGAAGTCTAAGTGCGAGTCAAGATAGGATTGACCACTCTAAGTAAAATTGAGATGATGCATCACTGAGTTTTAATTTAGCAAAAATTTGACCAAAGTAGTCCTAGTGAGGAGTCATAGGGTTTTTAAGGTTGAGACATAATGTGGACCACTCATCCTGGGTTAACAGTTTAACCCAAAGTCATCCTTGAGCATTGAGTGTCAGAGGAATGAATTATACGGTAACTATATCCACATGGATTCTAGAGTGTTGCTGGGCATATATTTGACTATCCAAATATCAGAAACTATTGCTAGATGGTAACATCGATTAGTACAAAAATTATTCTTATGCTACCGGCTTAGGTTCGAACCTATGGGGTCACACACATAGAAGTATCGTCTGATCAAATGGCTGATCAACGATTATGAATCGTTGAAAGATTTAATTATCAATATGATTGATGATTAATCTTTTGCAAAGATTGTAATAAATTATTTACTAATGGTTGATAAATTAGAAGAATAATTAATTAACAATATGATTATTAATTGGTTCAATTTGATTAAGCAATGGGGATTAGATTAGATCTAATTGAATTAGATTCAATTAGATTAGTTTTAGATTGATTGGATGCATCCTTATTGGATAATAGGGATTGTTTCAATTGATCTCAGGGATACAATTCAAATTTTAAATTGAATATGATTCAATTAGTTTTATATAGGCTTGGATTGGATCTAACCCTATTGAATAATAGGTTTGATTGGATCAAGCCCTAATATCAAATGAAATCCTTGATCTCTATTTAGAAATAATCTTTGGATCAATAGGGTTTTAATCTAACCAATTTCTAATTAGACTGGGGCCTAATTAGATTCATAATTGGGTTAGGACCCAATTAGTTAGTTTGTTATAACTAATTTCTAAATTGGTTAGGATTGGATCCAAGAATTAGTTTGAGTTTGATCAAGATCTTGAATCCTGTTTGGAATAGGACTTAACCAAACCAACCCATGTGCCTATTTAATTCTCCACACCCACTCTTCTTCACATTGAGAAATCTCTATGCCCTATATGTGCACCCCTCTTCTCTCTTCCTTCCATGAAAGAAAAGAGGCATCCCTCTTTTGTGGTCGCCCAAAAAAAAATAAAGAAAAAGAAAGGGGGGCGTCCAGGAGTTGGACGCCCCAAACTCCACATGCCTATTCCCTCCTCTCCTCCCCATCTTGATGTAATTTTGTGAGGCTTTGCTTACTGATTTTTGGATATCAAAGAGAGGCTCCTCTACTAGTTATACAGCAAAAAATTGGATAAGAAAAGTTCTTCCCAACGGGAGAAAGAGAAGGAAGAAGAAGGGCCTTCTTTCTTGTGCACAGCCTTGAAGAAGGAGTTCTTCTTTCAGATTTTTTTTAAATTTTTTTCTAAGATTAAAATTAGATTAGATCTAATTTTTAATATAAAAATTTAGAGAAACAATATCAAAAAAATTTGGTTGGATGTTTGGGCTTCTTAAAGTTCTAGATCAAAAAAAAAAAGAGAGAAGAAGAGAGAAGAACGGTTCTTTTCTTGAGTCTTTCTTTTGGATTCTTCTAGAGCTCAAGATTTTATATGATTTTTAACATAAAAAATTAGATTAAATTTTATTTTCATCATAAAAAATCAAAAAAAAAGTTCTTCTTAAAGGTGTGAAAAGAAGAGAAAAAGGTTCTCTTATATGTGGGAGAATTGAGAAGAAAGGGGTCTTCTCTTGATCTCTATTGTAGAGAGTTGATGTGTGGATCCAGGAAGAAAAAGAGAGGGTCTTCTTATTCTTCATCCTCTTCATGTTCCTCTTAGATCAGCTAAAACATGATGTCTTCACGAGCTAGCACTCTTGGGATCATCGATCAGCACATGGCCTTCATGTGGATACCTGTAAAAGCCAGACACGTGTGCAGCTGTCGAGCATCATGAAGAACCAACTACCATGGACTTCAAATGCGATGATCTGCTATCTATGCTCAAGTATGAAATTTTGATTTTGATTCATATTTAGATATGATCTAAATATAAATTAAATATGATCTAATTGCATATAGATATGATCTATACTTACTAAATTTTAGATTTTAGATTACATACATGCATATTAGTTCATGTCATGGATCCTGTATGGTAGTTTTAGATTTGATCTATGCATACATTGTAGATTAAATTATTTAATCTATGTATATTTTATTATAAAATTATAAAAATATATTCATAAAACTACCACACTTCCCTTCAACTGGTATTAGAGCAAAGGTTCGTTATGACATGAACATATATGCATGTAGAGTTGAAATCTAGATTTAGCAATGCATAAGATGTGTTATGATTTAATTTTAGATATGATCTAATATAAAATCAGGTCTGATATAATTTAGATTAGATCTAAATTTTTGCATATATGATATGTGAGTAGATTAGATGATCCAATTAGCAAGTACTTGGATTGGGTTGATCACCAGACCGTCCGATCAAAGGAGCAAAAAAGATTTAAAGACCCTCTCTTCCTATTCGAAAGGATGCTCTTATGACGTGTAGGGGTGCCATATGATTTAATCCCATGAAAAAAAAGTGAAAGGAAGAACTTGCCTTTCTGCAAAATCCTAGATGTTGAAATCCTAGGATTTGTTGTATGTGATACAAAACATGAGTTGTATGAAAAGTAGATCATCTAATCTATATGATTAAAATTATTTTAATCATGAAAATAAAATTTAAAATCATAAAATATTTAGATATGATCTAAAGTCTATTATGATTGATTTTATTTCAGTTTATGTGATAATTTTTAGATCTGAAACTATATGATACATATTGGCATACCAACTGAGCCGACTAGTTTTGAACTGAGTCGACCTAGTCTCCTATTTTTATCAGTTCAGTGTTGACTGACTCGACCTAGTTGTCTCAGCTCAAACAGTAATAGTTACTGTTCATGATCAGTTAGTTGATCAAGTATCAGACTTAGTCGATCTACTGAAATGAGCCAACTTAGCTCAGAGGTGAGCCGACCTAGTTTTCAGACCAAAAAATTTTGTATAAAATTGATGTAAAATTATTTTATAAAATTAAAATAGTTTCAATTAATAACCTTAACCCATGTTGATGCTATACTTAATTGAGAATTAAGAAATATCTTATAGATCTAGAATTGTGATTCGAGATCCAATGACGTTGTATAAAATATAGGGCATGGACTAGCTCAAATTAAGTCCTATTAATTAGGTTAGACCTAAGGTTAGAATCAAAGACCTAATGGACTAAAAAGAATAGTTGATCAAATCTAACTAATAGTTAATTTAGATTAGATCAAGGATACTCTAGATCAAACACAATAATTATAATTGATCAAGTTCATATCTTTGATTAAACCAAATAAATCTTGATTGAGGCTCAATAGTTGAGCCTGAGTTATTGGACTGATTAGATCACTAAGTGACTCAAGTTGACCCATATCGTTAAGATTAATCAGTAGGACTGATTTAAGTGCCTTGGACTGACTTGTCTCTAGTCCTTCTCATGACTTGGTAAAGTCAGTGCGAGAATTTACGATGTGCCAGTTAGACCTGCTAGTTGCTAATCCTTTACATGACTTGATAAAGTCAATGAGAGGATTTCTAATTTGTAGATCGACTAATATCTTATTAAATAAATTAACCAAAATTTTTAAATTATTAAGTTCAAAAAATGAGCTAGTTATGGGGATAACTAGATCATAGCGTCCCATTAAGGTGCATCATAATGAGTCTAATATTCCAAATAGGTATTGGAGCTGCCATATGCTTGGTTCTATTACGTATTGAAATTATCATCCATCATATGACCATCTTGTTATACCTTCAGATCAATGCTCAGGTTGGCCAAGCCACAGTCAGGCCTGGATATCCGTTTGTTGGATGCACTTGATGCTGTCATATTAATAGTTGGACCTAATCAGGATTTTCAATGGAGGCACCACACGCCTGTTGAAGGGATGCCTGGGATAAAATCTGATTACTAAAAATTATTTAGAAGAATAATTGATTATGAACCTATCAATGGATGCACTAGGATTGGTCGAGCCACACTCAGGCCTGAATGCAGTCTGTGTGGATTATAGCATCCGTTAAGGAATTAAAGTAATTCTTTAGATTGGAGGTAGAGGCTACCAATTCGTATAAAATAGTGAAAGAACTTTTAGACTAAAGTTCAAATCTTTAAGCTTAAAATAATTCATATACTAATAGGTCAATTATTTTCTTTTCAGAAATGGCTAGAATGTTGTCATTCTATTCATTGTTAGATAGTGACAACATTATCAGACCTAACTTCGATAGCCATTATTGAAAGTTGAATATAGTTTTTGAATGAATTGATCAAAAAAATCTCAAGCTAACCCAAACAGGCTTAAAAGAGAAATCAGCAAATCGTTGCTGGTCAAGATGTTATGTGATAACTCCTTGAAGTTTCTCTATTGGTAATACTACTATCTAGGTATGGGATATCGATAGTACAAGTCATATTTATAAATAGTTGCAAAAGACTTCAAGATAGTAGAAAGTTTGAAAATGGCAAGAGACTCCTGAATGTAAGACATGAAAGTCTGTTCCAGTCTTAACATCAGAAATCGTTGAGCTTGTTTTCAATCCTGAAGATGTCATTTTAAGTAATTGTCACTATTGTTCAATCTTATTGATGGTGTCAATAAGAATGATTATTGTGATATCATTGTGAATGATACTGCAATAATAAGTAGACAATTGAAAATGACATAAATTCAGTACCATAGCCTGTTAGTGTAAAATACATATCTAACTAGCACCCTAGATTAGACAAATGTCATTGAAGCTTGCTTTTGGTATAGTTGACTCATTCATCTTTTATTGGAAAGGGTGAACTAGTCAGTGATGTTATGAGTTTGATACATATTGATGTATTTGCATTCATGAATATAAGTGCCAGAAGAGAGCTTTACTACATTAAAATCTCTGATGACCTATCTTGACATGGGTGCGTCTTGCTTATGAAGCATAAAACTGAATCGATTGAAATGTTCAAACGATTTCGTAATGAGGTAGAAAACAAACTACAAAGAGTATTATAACTCATCAGTTAGATTGATGAAGTGAATATCTTTATAGCAAATTTTGACATGTCTTGAAGAGAATTAAATTCTCTCTCAATGAACCTCTCCTAGGATACCATTGTTTAAAAGGAGGAATTAAACTTTGTTAGACATGGCTTGGTCCACTGTGGGTTTGCTAGTCAGTCGGAGGTTATGCTTTAGAGACTACTTGATATGTGCTCAAGAATATTTCAAACAAATCGAACACCAAAATTCCATATGAGATATGGACTTTGATAATTCGATACTCACTTACCTTAGGTTTGGGGTGTCGAACTTATATAAAATATTCACAAACCGACTAGCTTAGATCTTGGTTTGATAAATATTATTTTAAAAATATTTTTTCTACCTTCCTGATGGACATGAGATGTTCATGAATCTTAAGATTTTTTTTTGAAAAAAAAATTTCTTGGTGAAGGAACTGATGCCGCTAAGAACAAACTTGGTGAAGCTTGATAGGTAGAGGAACCGACTTTGACACAAACCAACAGAACCAGAGTTGATTAGATCAAATTTGGAGCCCAATGTAAAGGCATCTCTAAGTACATACGGTAGAGTACCATATTAGCCGAACAGATACTTTGATTTCTAAGTTTGGAAAGGAGATTTGATCTCCCATATGGATGCTGTACAGAGATCTAACTTTGAGAAGTGGCTTGGAGTGATTAAATTTGAAATAAAATCCATTAAGATTGATGATGTATGGACATTCATTGATTCACCTGAAGGGATAAAACCCATAGGGTGTGAATAGATTCAGATGGATAAGAGGTGCAGACGAAAAGGTGGAGATCTATTAATTCTGTTCGATTGTCAAAGGATTTCATCAAAGTTATAGTGTTGACTATGATGAGATATTTTTCTTGCAGTAATCCTCAAGTTCATTCAAATTAAATTAAACTTTTCGAAGTTGGAATATACATTTTGAACGTATGGCTTCATTGAGAATGAAGAAGAATCCTATATGTACAAATAGGCTAATAGTTCTGTAGAAGTATTCTTTATGTTGTTTAGATGAAATTCTTTTAATCGGGAATGACATCCCTACATTATAGAGAATAAAAGCTTGGTTGTCATCTCTATTTTCTATAAAAGTTTGGAAGGTTATGAGAACCATCCTTAAGTATTTATGAAATACTAAAGACCAATGGCCCATTTATGGAGAATCTGACTTAAAATCTATGGAATAGTGATTCCAGTTTCTAATCAGATTAGAATGACAAAGTTGTGTTAGGTTATGTTTTTATCCTAACAAGAGGAGTGACATGCTGGAAAGGTTCCATGCAGTATTTAGTAGCTAGTTTTATTTGTGATACGAAGTTCTTTACGGTATTTAATACTGATAAAGAAGTTGTTTGGTTATGAAAGTTCATTAGCTAGCTTGGATAGGCACCCTCCATTGATGGTCCAGTCCTTCTGTATTGACAGTAGTACTAGAGCCATAGCTCAAACTAAAGAACCAATGTTCTATTTGAGAACCAAACACTTTCTGTATTGCAATCACCTTGTTCAATAAGATCGAAATAAAGTCGCCCTTAGGAAGATCGACTGAAAGGAGAACTTGACCGACTCATTGACTAGAACAATCGGATCTAAAGAGTTTGATGATCACAAATGGAAGATGGTTATTGGATACCAATCTGATTGGCTTTAGTCCAAGTGGGAGTTGTTGAAAATTGTATTCTAAAGCCAATCATCTAAGTTATAGATGATTGTGCAGCATACATATATATGAATTACAAAATGATAAATATTATCTAGCAAGATTCATCATAAGAATATATGTTCCTAAATAGAACTCATATGCTATGATGAAGTCCTTAGAGCTACTTTCAAAATGATAAAAAAAATTTATTGTATAGTTCTTAAATCCTGCTCACGACCAAATGATACAATTATTATAGGGATGATAATTGTATCAAGTGTAGATCGTTGTATGCCATATTGGTTGGTTGTCCTTTTAACCAAGGCGTGTGGTGACACGAGTATGACATATCGAGGATTTGTAGGAGTACATTTCACTGAGTGTGACTACTTTCGGAGCATTCTGCTATCAAAAATTGCTCTGATGGGATATGGGTATATGTGTCTCTTTGATCTGAGATTGCCTTAGTGACTTGCAAGCAACTCACTGTACTTTGATGTCAGACTATCTAAATTTTTAATTCGATGATGAAAGATTTTGAGTACAGTAAGTACTTGTGAAGTTTGAGTGCAAGTCAAGATGGGATTGATCACTCCAAGTAAAATTGAAAATGATGCATCATTGTGTTTCAATTTAGCAAAACTTTGACCAAAGTAGTCATAGTGAGGAGTCACAAAATTTTTGAGGTTGAGACACAATGTGGACCACTCATCCTGGCTAACAGTTTAACCCAAAGTCATCCTTGAGCATCAAGTATTAAAGGGATAAATTATATAGTAACTATATCTACATGGGTTCTAGAGTGTTGCTGGGCATACTTCGGCCTATCCAGATATTAAAAATCATTACTAGATGGTAACATCGATTAGTACAGGAATTATTCTTGTGCTACCGGCTTAGGTTCAAACCTATGGGGTCACATACATAGAAGTATCGTTTGATTAAATGGCTGATCAATGATTATGAATCGTTGAAGGGTTTAATTATCAATATAATTGATGATTAAATTTTTGCAAAGATTATAATAAATTATTTACTAATGATTGATAAATTAGAAAAATAATTAAGTAACAATATGATTGTTAATTGGCTCAATTTGATTGAGTAATGGAGATTGGATTAGATCTAATTGAATTGGATTCAATTAGATTGGTTTTGGATTGATTGGATGCATCCCTATTGAATAATAGGGCCTGTTCCAATTGATCTCAGAGATACAAATCAAATTCTAAATTGAATATGATTCAATTAGTTTTATATAGGTTAGATTGGATCTAACCTTATTGAATAATAGACTTGATTGGATCAAGCCCTAATATCAAATGAAGTCTTTGATCTCTATTTAGAAATTATCTCTAGATCAATAGGATTTTAATCTAACCCATTGCCAATTGGATTGGGGTCTAATTGGATTTATAATTGGGCTAGGACCCAATTAGTTAGTTTGTTATAATTAATTTCTAAATTGATTAGGATTGAATCCAAGAATTAGTTAGAGTTTGACTAAGATCTTGAATCCTATTTGAAATAGACTTAACCAAACCAACCCATGTGCCTATTTAATTCTCCATGCCCACTCTTCTTCGCGTTGAGAAATCTCTACATCCCATATGTGTGCCCTTCTCTTCTCTTCCTTCTGTGAAAGAAAAGAGGCATCCCTCTTTTGTGGTCGCCCAAAAAAAAAAAAAAGAAAGGGGGGCATCCAAGAGTTGGATGCCCCAAACTCCACATGCCTACCCCCTCCTTTCCACCCCATCTTGATGTGATTTTGTGAGATTTTGCTTTCTGGTTTTTGAGCATCAAAGAGAGGCTCCTCTTCTGGTTATACAGTAAAAAATTGGAGAAAAAAAGTTCTTCTCAATGAGAGAAAGAGAAGGAAGAAGAAGGATCTTCTTTCTTGTGCGCAGCCTTGAAGGAGTTCTTCTTTCAGATTTTTTTTTTATTTTTTTGTAGGATTAAACTTAGATTAGATCTAATTTTTAATATAAAAAATTTAGAAAAAAAATATCAAAATAATCTAATTGGATGTTTGGGGCTTCCTAGAGTTCTAGATCAAAGAGAAAAAGGGAGAAGAAGAGAGAAGAACGATTCTTTTCTTGGGTCTTTCTTTTGGGTTCTTTTAGAGCTCAAAATTTTATATGATTTTCAGCATGAGAAATCAGATTAGATTTGATTTTTATCTTAAAAAATTAAAGAAAAAAGTTCTTCTTAAAGGTGTGAAAGGAAGAGAGAAAGTTCTCTCTTATGCATGGGAGAATTGAGAAGAAAGGGTCTTCTCTTCATCTTTATTGTAAAGAGTTGATGTGTGGATTTAGGAAGAAAAGGAGAGGGTCTCCTTATTCTTTATTCTCTTCATGTTCCTCTTAGATCAGCTAAAACATGATGTCTTCATGAGCTAGCACTCTCGAGGTCATCGATCAGCACATGGGCTTATGTGGATACCTGTAGAGGCTGGACACGTGTGCGGCTACCGAGCATCATGAAGAACCAACTACCACGGACTTCAGATGCGGTGATCTACTATCTGTATCAGATATGAAGTTTTGATTTTGAATCATATTTAGATATGATCTAAATATAAATTAGATATGATCTAATTGCATATAAATATGATCTATACTTACTGAATTTTAGATTTTAGATTACATACATGTATATTAGTTCATGTCATAGATCTGTATGATAGTTTTAGATTTGATCTATGTATGTATTATAGATTAAATTATTTAATCTATGTATATTTCACTGTAAAATTTTAAAAATACATGCATAAAACCACCAAGCTTTCCTTCATGGATATCTGTAGAGGTCGGACGCGTGTGCGGCTGCCAAGCATCATGAAGAATCATCTACCATGAATTTGAATGCGGTGATCTGCTACCCACACTCAGGTATGAAGTTTTGAATTCAATTAATATTTACTTACTGAATTTTAGATTTCAAATATGCATACATGCACATTAGGTTATGTCATAGATCCTATATGGTAGTTTAGTTTTGATCAATGCATACATTGTAGATTAAATTATTTAATCTATGTATGTTATGCTGTAAATTTTTTAAAAATACATGCACATCACCCACCATGCTTCTCTTCATTGCCATGTGTTAAAATCTTTCAGATGGGTATGAGAATTCATCAGGAGGTGTGAGATTTTCTGATGGATGCGAGATGGCACGTGGAGGGGGCACGAATCATTCTCGAAGGCACCCCTTCGCTAACTATTTAAAGTGGACTGCATCGGAGATTTGATTCATTCAGAAAATTGCTCCTATCTCTTCTTTCTTACATACTCTCCCTATTATCCAATTAGTCTCTTCCTTCTCTTATTAGAATAAGTCCAAAAATAGTAAGGACAAGTTCGATTTTAGGACAAGAGTCTAGGAAGAGAATTAAGGAAGATAAGGAGAGAAAAAAGGTAGGGATAGGAAGGCTAGGAGAAGAGAAAGAGGGTCTTGAGGTTATGGTATCCAAAAAAATTCTCAGAATGAGAATTTTGGAGGAGGAATCATCTCAAGGAGTTGGTGTCCTGGTCATAGCTGTTGGGAATAGTATCCCAAAGCCAATCGTCAGCCTGTTGACGGTTGTGCTCATTTTTGTATATGTACATGAACTATGAATTAATAAAAAATTATTTTGATATTTTTCATCACAAAATGTTTCATCTTCTAATGAACTCCTATGTTGTGGTGAAGTCCTTAGGACTATTTAGACTCGACAAAGTAGGATTTGTCGTTTAGTCCTTAAATCTGTTCGCGACCAAATGATACGTTGTTACCAAGGACGACAACATTTATCAAGCATAGGTCGTTGTGTGCCATATAGGTTGGTTGTCCTCTTAACCAATGAGTGTGGAGACACTGGTATGACATACAGGTGAGATGTAATGGTACATCTGCACTGAACGTGACCGACTCCGAGCTATTTTGCTGTCAAGATTTGCTCCAATGGAATATGGGTATAAATGTCCCTCTGACCTGAGACTGTCACGATACTTGCAAGCAACTCACTGCACTTAGACACTGGACTACCTGAATTTCTAATTCAGTGATGGAAGGCTGCTGGGTGTAGTCAAGTACTTGACTTGTCGGTGGTGTGTCAAGATGGGATTGACCACTCCAGTTTAGGAGCTGTGTACAGTCATGTTTCAATTTAGCAAAATTTTGGTTAGGATAGTCTTTGTGAGGAGTCACAGGACTGTTTAAGTTGAGCACGATTCGGATGATCTAATCAGGGTTGACAGTTTAACCCTGAGTCGTCCTAAACACAGAGGTCAAAAGGATGAATTATACAGTAACCATATTCACATAGGTTTTGAGTGTTGCGATTGCGACTATTCGACCTATCCGGTCATCGGGTACCATTGTTAGATGGTCACTTCGATTAGTACAGAAATTGGTTCCTATGCTACCGGCTTAGGTTCGAACCTGTGGGGTCACACATATTAGAGGTTGCTATCTAATCTGATGGCTGATGAAGAGTTCTAATGCTCGTGACTATGAGTCCTATGTGTCTAGGACTCTATGATCGAGAATCAAGATTCTCTGATCATGAGTCCCACATATTTTGGGTACCGGGGTCAAGAGTCCCACTGTTTGGGACTCTTCGATCAAGGTTACATATCGATGAATTCTGATGCCCGATTATCCATCGGATTTGGACTCAATATTTATGAGAGATTTAATTAGTGATTTGATCATTAATTAATTCAATTTGATTGAGTAATTATTTTTGGATCAAGTCCAATTGAATTGGATTCAGTTGGGTTTGATCCGATTAGGTTAAGAGTTGACCTAATCGTCAAGATGGTTTGGTCCCTAATTTGATCAGGGGTTGGACTTAATCAATTCCTAATTTGATTAGGATTTTATTGAGCTTAATTAAGCCTAATTAAGTTGGGTTTAAATTAGTCTAATTGGGCCTAACTTATTTGGTTCAATTAGGTTGGTTTAAATAATGAAACCACCATGACCCATTCTCCCTGCGCCACCTCACTTACACTGCTCCCATTTGAATTCACGAGAAGAAAGTTCTCATGAATTTTTTCTCACACAAAGCCCTCCTCACACCCTACTTTAATGCACCAAATGAGTGGATAAGGATGATTGGTTGGCCATTCAAATTCAAAACAAATTTGAATTTGAATGAGCAACCAATCTTAGTGCCTTGACCTTATCCTCTTTTAGCACCCCATTTATTACACGAGAAAATATTTCTCATGAAATCACTCATGCACAAATTAAGCCACACCCTCCTCTTCTCACGCCCTTAGTGGATAGGGATAAATTGGTTTCCATTTGAATTCAAAATTTGATTTGAATTCAAATGTGCAATTACTCATCTTTATCCTCTCACGTGGATAAGATGTTTGACATTATTTTAAAAGGAGGAGAAGAGTAAAGCATGTGCAAGAAAAATTTTGGAGAGAAAATCTGGGCATGAGGAATCTTGTGTGCAAGGTGAAGGTCTATATCCTTCCGAGAGAAAAAGAAAGAAAAGAAAGAAAAAGTGTGCGCAGGGTTTCAGTGAGTTCTTCAGGGTTTCAGCCTGGAGTTCGGGAAGTGAGAAGGTGAGCTGCGAGTGTCGTGTGCCCACCAAATTTTAGAAGATCTTCAACATCTTCTCAAGCATGTCTGCTGATGATCCAGAGCATCCAAAAAATTGGCAGACATCGATCGAAGGAGTTCGATCAACATCGACCGTCGAAAAGGCTCTACAATGAGCTAGCACTCGTGAGGAGTCGATCAGATCGGAAGCTTCATATGGATGATCTGTAGAGGTTAGATACACTGTGTCGCTACATCGCAATGATCAGACTCTCCCGACGGTGATCAGATTGCGGTGATCTACTACCCGCACAAAGGTATTGTGTTCTGAACACATTACAGTAAAGTATTTACTGTTCAAATTCGAATTTTAAATTTAAATGCATGCATGCTATATATCATATTTAGATCCTAGTATAGGGTAAATTTTTATTAATTAATTAGATTAATTAATAATTTTAGCTGTAAAATAGTAATTTTAAAAGTTTTAAAATTACCATTTTACCCCTGCACTGAATTTTCTCCACAAATGGTATCAGAGCGGGTTCTTAGATATGATATATATATTTGCATGCATAGATTAAGTTGTAATCTAAAAGTTTAAATTAAACTTTGAAATTTAAAATTTAAAATTTAAATTTTGAAAGTTGTTCAAAATTCAAAATTGAAAATTTGAAATTCAAAATTTGAAATTTGAATTTTGAAATTTGAAATTTAAAATTTAAAATTCAAAAATTTAAAATTTAAAATTTGAAATTTGAAATTTGGTTGAAATTTCAAATTTGAAATTCAAAATTTAAAATTTGAAATTTGAAATTAAAATTTTAAAATTTGAAATTTATTTGAAATTTGAAATTCAAAATTTAAAATTTAAAATTTGAAATTTAAAATTTAAATTTTGAAATTGGTATATTGAGATATACTTGATCCAAGTAGCAAGTAATCGAATTGGGTTGGTTGCCATGACCGTCCGATCATAGGAGAAAAGTAGGGTTTAAAGGCCCTCTCTTCCCATTTGATGGGGTCTCCTATGGTGGTAGGAGTGCCGATGCGATTATATTCCATGCAGATGAAGCAGCAAAAATTTTTTTATGATTTATTTTGATTGAGTTATTTTTTGTTATGTAATTAGCAATAGGATTGCTATTTATAAAATGTGATGATATATTTGTGTAATAAGTTAACATATTTGGTGAACAGAAAATAAAACCTTTCAAATTTAAAAATTATTTTCAAAATGCCAAACCCTGACCCATCAGCCCAAATACTTAATTAAAAGAATTAAGTGTTGTCTAGTAGGTCTAGAATTATGAATTAAGACCTAAGACAATTGCATAAACTTGTGGGTCAATGGGTTAGATGGATTAGGTCCATAATTGGGTTAGACCTAAGGTTAGCTTAAAGAAATGGACTAAATTAGAGTAATTGATCAAATCTAATCAAAAGTTGAATTAGATTAGGTCAAGATACTCTAGACTCAATTCCAATAGTTGTAGTTGAATGGGTCCATGTCTTTAACTAGACCAAGATGGACTTAATTCATGGCTACGTGGTGGAACCCTATTTACTAAGTTGATCAAATTAAAACTAATGAACCGGTTGGTGTTTAAGGTAAGTTTGACAGTTTAACCAGTGATTTTTAAGTGGGAGCTACTCGCAGTGATTTGATCTCTGACGAGTTAATTGCTTATCCCCACCACTGATCTCACTTACTTGGCCAACCTGGTGAATTAGGTTTTGATTAGATCACTTAGTGATTAGGGCTCACCCATGTCATTAGGTAAATCAGTTTGACTGATTTAGGTTTTCTTAATGCCAACTTTAAGTAAATCCTTTTTAATCTGACTTGGTGAAGTCAGTGGGAGGATTGAAATTGACTGGATATTTTCTTCTCTTCGATTCTTTAATAAAATTTTTAAAAATTATTAGGTTCTAAAAATGATTAAGTTATATTGATAACTAAGTCATAGCCTCCTATTAAGTGAGTGATAATGAGTCCATTAGTTTAATAATCATTGGAGGCCCAAAGGTCTGGTGCTTATTGACTAATGGAATTATCATTCATAGTATGATAATTTGGTTTGAGTCTTTCTGATGGTGGTTAGGTTGGCCGACCAAAGTCGGGCTTGATCATTTATTGATCCGATTCACCAAATCAAATCATGTTAATGGTTGGACCTAACCAGATTTTTTCAGTGGAGGCCAAAGCCTACTGATTAGGTTCTAGGGCAAAATTAATTACTAGAAGTTGTTTAGAGAAACAACTGGTTATGAACCTACCCATAGATGCACATGGGTTGACCAACCAAAGTTGGGCTCGTGTGTAGTCTGTGTGGATTCTAGTACCCACTAAGGAATTAAAGTAATTCCTCGAATTGGAGGTTGAGGCTACCAATTCATAAAAATACTGGGAGAAACTTTAGACTAAAGTCCAAGTCTTTAGTATTAATAATTTATGTACTAATATAGGTCTGATTTTCCTTTATGCAGCTATGGCCTCTACCCTATCGCTCCAGTCATTATTAGATAATGACAAGCTCATGGGACCTAATTTCGATAGCTGGTATCGAAAATTAAAAATTATCCTTGAGCATGAGTGGATCCTTTATGTAGTAACGGATCCGACACCTGAGGAGCTAGCCCTGAACGCTAGAGGGACGATCTGAGACACTTACCAGAAGTGGCTCAATGACCACACCAACGTCCGGTGCATAATGCTGGCGGTAATGAATGATGAGTTCAGTCGCAGGTTCGAGAACGCCCAGCCACAGGAGATGCTTCAAATATTGAACGACTCTTTTGGCATGCTTGATGACATTGAAAGGCACAAAACTAGTTGTGCCATTTTCAATGCTCGGATGAGGGATGGAGCCTCAGTCACTGATCATGTACTGTACATGATCGACATGATTGAGCACCTAAGTAAACTGGGTTTTCTCCTTACCGAGCTGCCATGGCTTGTTGGGATTGCTGCAGAACTTTGAGAAGGATCACCAGCTCCATAAAAGTCGGTGAATGTTGTGGGAGGGTCTTCTTCTGGTCGTCGACCCTTTAAGAAAGGGAAGAAGAACAAGAAGAAGAAGAATAAGAAGGTGCAGCTGCATGCTGGGACGTCTGCACAGGGTCAGACCAAGAAGTGTAAGCCTGACCAGAGCCAGGCAGAGTGCTTCTTTTACAAGAAGCAGGGGCACTGGAAGAGGAACTGTCCTCTATACATTGCCTCACTGGACCCGAACAGGCCAAAGAAGAAGCAAGGTACTTATATGACAACACCTTGTAATTTTTTTATTTGTGATACTACTGCCTGGGTATTGGATACTGGAAGCCCTTATCATATTTGCAATTCGATGCAGGGTCTGCAGGTCAGTAGGAGATTTGATGAAGGCGAGAGATTCCTGAACGTTGGAGATGGAAGCAAAGTTCCAGTTCTAGCATTAGGAATCATGAACCTTATAATCAATTCTCGAAATATAATTCTAAGTGAATGTCACTATTGTCCAAGCTTTTTATTAAATATTATTTCTGTAGGCCTTTTGGCCATGAACGGTTATCAATTTTTAATAAAAGAAAATGTTTGCAATATCATTTTGAATGGTGTTACAATGTTTATTGGATAACTTTATAATGGAATTTACTTTCTATCACAACTTGTTATTGTCAGATGTCTACCTTTGGCACTGTAGGCTAGGTCATATCAATAAGAACAGAATAAACATGTTGGCTCAAGAAGAAATTCTTGAAGTAGGTGATTGTGAATCACTTCTAACCTGTGAGTCCTGTCTTCTTGGTAAAATGACCAAGTCACCTTTTACTGGAAAAGGTGAGCGAGCCAGTGAACTCTTGGGTCTGGTACATTCTAATGTATGTGGACCCATGAGCTCAAGTGCAAGAGGTGGATATTTCTACTTCATAACCTTCACAGACGACCTATCGAGGTATGGGTATGTCTATTTAATGAAGTATAAGTCAGAGTCATTTGAAATGTTCAAACTATTCCAAAATGAGGTAGAAAAATAAACTAAAAAGTGTATTAAAACTCTTCGATCTGATCGAGGAGGTGAATACCTTTCCAATGAGTTTCTGACATATCTTGGGGAGAATGGGATTCTCTCTCAATGAACTCCTCTTAGAATACTACAGCATAATGGTGTATCTGAAAGGAGGAATCGGACCTTGTTGGACATGGTTCGATCCATGATGGGGTTTGCTGGTCTGTCGATCTTCCTCTGGGGATATGCGCTCGAATCGGCTTGTTACCTTCTAAATAGAGTTTCGAATAAGTCTGTAACCAAAATGCCATATGAGATATGGATAGGATGTAAGCCAGTACTCTCGCACCTTAGGGTTTGGGGGTATCTGGCTTATGTTAAACGTTTAATTACGGACAAGCTAGGACCTAGGTCTGACAAGTGTAATTTTATAGGATACCCAAAAGAGACCAAAGGATATTATTTCTACCTGGTTGATGAGCAAGAGGTGTTTGTTAGCCTTAAGGCAATCTTTTTGAAAAAAGAGTTCTTGGTGAAGGGACTGATGCCTCTAAGGTCGAACTTGACGAAGTTCGACAGGTGGAAAAACTGACACAAGTTGCTGAACCTGAATCGGATTTGATTAGATCAGATCCGGAGCCCATTGTTCAAGCACCCTTAAGGCGATCTGGTAGAGTACCATGTCAACCGACAGATACTATGATTTCTTGGTCTGGGATGACGATCCTATCAAACTTGATGAAAATGATGAGGATTCGATCACCTACATGGATGCAATGCAGAGATCCGACTCTGAGAAATGGCTAGAGGCCATGAAATTTGAAATGAAGTCCATGAAGGTCAACGATGTGTGGACATTGGTTGACCCATCCGAAGGAGTAAAACCCATAGGGTGTAAGTGGGTCTTCAAGAGGAAGAGAGGCGTAGACAGAAAGGTGGAAACCTATAAAGCCCATCTGGTTGCCAAGGGATATCGTCAACGTTATGGTATAGACTATGATGAGACATTTTCTCCTGTGGCGATGCTCAAATCCATTCAGATTATGCTTGCGATAGCTGCCCATCTGGACTATGAAATCTGGAAGATGGATGTGAAGATAGCTTTCCTAAATGGAGAGCTGGATGAAGAGGTGTATATGATACAACCTGAAGGATTCACATCCACTGATGAATCTAAGGTGTGCAGACTACAGAGGTCAATTTATGGACTTAAGCAAGCATCCCGGAGTTGGAACATACGTTTTGATAGGACGATTAAGACATCTGGCTTCGTTAAGAATGGAGAAGAGCTCTGCATTTATAAGTGGGCTAATAGTCCAGTAGTGATATTTTTTGTATTGTATATGGATGATATTCTCTTAATCAGGAATGATGTCCCTGCATTACAGGGAATAAAGATTTGGCTATCGTCACAGTTCTCCATGAAGGATTTGGGAGAAGCTTCCTACATCCTAGGGATGAGGATCTATAGGGATAGATCTAAAAGGTTGCTTGGTTTATCCCAGTCTACGTACATAGATACTATGCTGAAGAGGTTCAGCATGGAGAATTTCAAGAAAGGCTATCTACCGATAGGCCATGGAATTTCTCTCTCGAAGAGGGATTGTCCGACAACACCTCAAGAGAGAGAGCGTATGGGTAGGATTCCATATGCTTCGACAGTGAAATCTATCATGTACGCCATGACATGTACACGACCAGATGTGGCATACTCACTAGGGGTAGTGAGTAGATACCAATCTGATCCAGGGAGAATCATGGAAGGTTGTTAAAACCATCCTGAAGTATTTAAGAAATACTAAGGACCAGTGGCTTATTTATGGTGAATCGGACTTGAGACTTATAGGGTTTACAGACTCTAGTTTCCAGTCTGATCATGATGACAGCAAAAGTGTGTTGGAATTTATTTTTACCCTTAATGGTGGGGCTATCTGCTGGAAGAGTTCCAAGCAACACAGTGGCGATTCAGTTTGCGAGGCGGAGTATGTTGCTGCATCAGATGTACCAAAGAAGTGGTGTGGATGCTGCCAAAGAAGTGGTGTGGCTGAGAAAATTCATCATCGAGCTCAGAGTAGCACCTCCCTTGTTGGTCCAGTTCTGCTCTACTGTGACAGCTCTGGAGCCATTGCTCAGGCGAAGGAACCCAAGGCACACCAGCGGACGAAGCATATTCTGCGTCGCTACTATCTCATCCAAAAAATTGTGGATCGAGGTGACGTCGACCTTCTAAAGATCAACGAAAAGGAGAACCTGGCTGACCCATTCACTAAAGCCATTGCGGTGAAGGAGTTCGACGACTACAAGTTGAAGATGGTATTAGATACTGCACCGATTGGCTTTAGGCCAAGTGGAGATTGTTGGGAATAGTGTCCCAAAGCCAATCGTCAGTCTGTTGATAGTTGTGCTCATTTTTGTATGTGTACATGAATTATGAATTAATAAAAATTATTTTGGTATTTTCATCACAAAATTTTCATCTTCTAATGAACTCCTATGTTGTGGTGAAGTCCTTAGGACTATTTAGACTCGACAAAGAGGATTTATCGTTTAATCCTTAAATCTGTTCGCGACCAAATGATACGTTGTTACCAAGGACGACAATGTTTATCAAGCATAGATCGTTGTGTGTCATATAGGTTGGTTGTTTTCTTAACCAATGAGTGTAGAGACACTGGTATGGCATACAGGTGAGATGTAAGGGTACATCTGCACTGAACGTGACCGACTCCGGAGCTATTTCTACTGTCAAGATTTGCTCTGATGGAATATGGGTATAAATATCCTTCCGACCTGAGACCACCATGGTGACTTGCAAGCAACTCACTGCACTTAGGCACTGGACTACCTGAATTTTTAATTCAGTGATGGAAGCTGCTGGGTGTAGTCAAGTACTTGACTTGTCGATGCGTGTGTCAAGATGGGATTGACCACTCCAGTTTAGGAGCTATGTATAGTCATATTTCAATTTAGCAAAATCTTGGCTAGGGTAGTCTTCGTGAGGAGTCACAGGACTGTTTGAGTTGAGCATGATTCGGATGATCTAATCAGGGTTAACAGTTTAACCCTGAGTCATCCTAAACACAGAGGTCAAAAGGATGAATTATACAGTAACCATATTCACGTAGGTTCTGAGTGTTGCGATTGTGACTATTCAACCTATCCAATCATCGAGTACCATTGCTAGATGGTCATTTCAATTAGTACAGGAATTGGTTCCTGTGCTACCGGCTTAGGTTCGAACCTGTGGGGTCACACACATTAGAGGTTCCTATCTAATTTGATGGCTGATGAAGAGTCCTAATGCTCGTGGACTATAAGTCCTACGTATCTGAGACTCTATGATCGAGAATCAGGATTCTCTGATCATGAATCCCACATATTTTGGGTACCGGGGTCAAGAGTCCCACTGGTTTGGGACTCTTCGATCAGGGTTACATATCGATGAATTCTGATGCTCGATTACCCATCAAATTTGAACTCAATATTTATGAGAGATTTAATTAGTGATTTGATTGATAATTAACTCAATTTGATTGAGTAATTATTTTTGGATCAAGTCCAATTGAATTGGATTCAGTTGGGTTTGACCCGATTAGGTTAAGAGTTGACCTAATCGTCGAGATGGTTTGGTCTCTGATTTGATCAGGGGTTGGACTTAATCAATTTCTGATTTGATTAGGATTTTATTGAGTCTAATTAAGCCTAATTAAGTTGGATTTAAATTAGTCTAATTGGGCCTAACTTATTTGGTTCAATTAGGTTGGTTTAAATAATGAAACCACCTTGACCCATTCTCCCTGCGCCACCTCATTTCCACTGCACCCATTTGAATTCACGAGAAGAAAGTTCTCATGAATTTTTTCTCATGCAAAGCCCTCCTCACGCCCTACTTTAATGCACCAAATGAGTGGATAAGGATGATTGGTTGGCCATTCAAATTCAAAATAAAGTTTGAATTTGAATGAGCAACCAATCTTAGCGCCTTGACCTTATCCTCTTTTAGCACCCCATTTATTACATGAAAAAATATTTCTCATAAAATCACTCATGCACAAATTAAGCCACGCCCTCCTCTTCTCATGCCCTTAGTGGATAGAGATAAATTGGTTTCCATTTGAATTCAAAATTTGATTTGAATTCAAATGTGTAATTACTCATCTTTATCCTCTCACGTGGATAAGACGTTTGACATTATTTTAAAAGGAGGAGAAGAGTGGGGCGTGTGCAAGAAAAATTTTGGAGAGAAAATCTGGGTGGGAATTCTTGTGTGCAAGGTGAAGGTCTATATCCTTCCGAGAGAAAAAGAAAGAAAAGAAAAAGTGTGCGTTGGGTTTCAGTGAGTTCTTCAGGGTTTCAGCCTGGAGTTTGGAAAGTGAGAAGGTGAGCTACAAGTATCGTGAGCCCACCAAATTTTAAGGAGATCTTCAACATCCTCTCAAGCATGTCTGCTAACGATCTGGAGCATCCAAAGAATCGACAGACATCGATCAAAGGAGTTTGATCAGCATCGACCGTCGAAAAGGGCTCTACAACGAGCTAGCTCTCGTGAGGAGTCGATCAGATCAGGAGCTTCGTGTGGATGATCCGCAGAGGCCAGACATACTGTATGGCTGCATCGCGATGATCAGATCTTCCGACGATGATCAAATTGCAGCGATCTACTACCCGCACAAAGATATTATGTTCTGAACACATTACAGTAAAGTGTTTACTGTTCAAATTTGAATTTCAAATTTAAATGTATGCATGCTATATATCATATTTAGATCCTAGTATAGATAAATTTTTATTAATTAATTAGATTAATTTATAATTTTTATTATAAAAATAGTGATTTTGAAAAAAATTTAAAATTATTATTTTACCCCTGCATTGAATTTTCTCCACAATAGCCCTATGTGGATCACCGTTGGAGGGCAAATACTTGGGTGTCTGGTAGAGGTTCTATCGAAATTTAGATTAAGTGCTGCAGGTATTCTTCTATAGCTTGAATTTAATTTTTGAATATATGTTATATATGATTGTTAATCATTAAGGAGATACTGGTTTATGGGTTTAATAATTAAGATTTTTTAATTTAAATTTTTAAAATCCATTATGCTTACGTTGTGCATGTCTACCCTGAAATGCTATAGTGGTATCAGAGCTGACCTTGCTTGGTTCAATCATATATACATAATGTTTATGTGATGTATATTATGATTCATGTTATAAGATAAATTATGCTATATATTATGCTTTCATATGATGATATGAATTGATGCATATATGATTCACCACTTCATCATCTTGACATAAGATTATCCTAGCATAATGGGATTATGCTGTAAGGTTGTCCTAGGATGATAAAAGTCCATATGTTACACTTGCACATATAGAATATTTTAATGCTGATACATAAATTAGCATTATATAGTTAGAATGTGCATGAGACTAAATAAAAACTCTCATTAAAAATTATATTAAGTTGTAGTGATATGCAACAGGGGTTAACCAATTCTTGATCAATTGATCAATTGGTATCTAGAAAAGTACTACAGGTGGTTCTTTAATTGATTCCGTTGTCTAACCTGATCAATTTATTGACGTCTAAGAAAAGCAACGGAGGGACCCCCACCTTACTTACCTGGTTAATTTGATTAAGTGATCTTGATATTGAAAAACCCTAATGTTGAAAATACTACTAGGGGTCTTCGTTCATGCTAGGTTAATGTTACATCATGAACTATGGCTAGTTTGTTGTGTTAACATAAGGCTTGTTATAAGGATTGATATAACATAATCCTGATGCATAGAAGATGCTTACGACAATTTTGGATGTACTACTTTGTTGTGTTAACACAAGGACAGTTATATTCGAATTTGACTATATTAAAATGAAGGATCTTACTTAACTAAAATATTATAGCTTGTTGTGTTAACACAAGGCTAATAATATTTTAGAGGCCAAGATATGATATTAAAAATTACATGAGATGCAATTGAAAAGAGTTTCTTGCCTATGAACTCATAAGGGTTTGTTGTGTTAACACAAGATCATTATGAGGAATTAGGGTCTCAATCCTACTAAGATAAATATGTAATATGTCTCATTCATCATAGTAGAGGGTTATGATGTTCAATAAAATAGTGGGAGGCATAATTAAATCTAAAGATCTAATTTAATTATGTAAGTCAACATGAGTTGTTTGCTTATGCAATATTCTTTATTCATTGTAGATTAAATTCTATAAATGGCATCTTCACTATCATTGAGAAGAATTTTAGATTCCAACAAGTTGATCGATCCTAATTATATGGACTGGTTGATAAATTTAAAAATCATACTCACTCAGGAGAAGCTCTCCTATATTCTTGATGTCTTCGAACCACAAGAGGTTAGGGATGATACAACAGAGGAGGTATCCACATACAGGATGTGGAAGAATGACAATTTGACTGTCAAGTGCATCATACTGATCTCTATGAGCAATGAATTGCAGAGGCAGCATGAGAGCATGGATACTCAATCCACACTCTTCAATCTTAAAGAGTTGTATGGAGAACAGAGTAGGACTACTAGATATGAGATATTTAAGCAGTTATTTCATACTAGAATGATTGAGGGGTCATCCGTACAAGACCATGCCCTGAAGATCATTGATTTGATCACCAAATTGGGTCAACTAAGTTTTGTGATGGATGGAGAATTAAGTTAGGATTTGATCCTGCAATCTCTCTCTGAGTCGTTCGCTCAGTTTGTCGTGAATTATCATATGAACAAACTGAATACCTCCTTGCCTGAGTTGTTAAACATGCTCAAAATAGCTGAGAGTCACATAAAGAAAGAAAAGGCTCCACTTCTTCTTGTGGGTAAAATCTCTAAGAAGAAGTCAGATTTTAAGGGTTCAAAGAAAGCTCTGAACCCTAAGAGTGGCAAGATGAAGAAGAAGGGGAAGAAAATCTCTGGATAGAGTACCTGCTTTCACTATGGCAAGGTAGGATACTGAAAAAAGAATTGCAAGTTATATCTTGCAACTGTAAAGGCTAGTGCAAGCAACGCACTAAAAGGTATGTATGAGATACATACAATTTTATCATTAAGTTCTTCCAATTCAGACTCTTGGATATTGGATATCGCCTGCGGTTCTCATATCTACAAGTCATTGTAGGGGCTGCAGAATATTAGAGAGCTGAAGAAGGGTGACTTCGAGCTCTACGGTGCTGGAGGAGAGTCCATCCAAGCAAAGGCTGTATTGACATATATGTTGAAGTTACCTTCTGAGAAGATCTTAGAGCTAGAAAACTGTTATTATATGCCTAAGATCATTAGAAACATTATTTCTATACCGTTACTATTGCAATGAGGTTATGAAATAAATGGAAAGAGCAATAGTTGCTCAATTTTTTTTCTAATAAAATTTTTTATCATGGCGTTATTAATAATGGCCTTCTAATTCTATCTAATGATAATATTTTTCATATTGATGAAAGTAAAAAGCGAAAGAGAGAAGAGATAAATAATACTTTACTTTGGTATTATCGACTTAGTCATATAAGTGAGAAGGATTAACAAGTAATACAAAGAAGAATTCTTTGATCTTTATGATTATAAATCATTAGAAACTTGTGAATCTTGTCTTATAAAAAAAATGACTAAGACTCTATTTAGTAGACATGGAGAAAGGATAAGAGAGCTATTAAGACTTGTACATATTGATGTATGTGGTCCTATGACAACAGAAGCCAGAGGAGGATACTCTTATTTTATAACATTCACTGATGATTTATCTAGGTTTGGATATGTATATCTTATGAAACACAAATCTGAGACCTTTGATAAATTTAAAGAGTATCAAAGTATGGTCAAGAAATAAACTAAAAAAAGTATTAAAATCTTTTGATCCGATCGAGGAGGAGAATACTTACCTAATGAGTTTCTAGATCATCTTAAAGAAAATAAAATTCTTTCTGAATGGACCCCTCCCTATACACCATAGCTAAATGATATATCAGAAAGGAGGAATCATACTTTATTAGATATGGTGCAGTCCATGATGTGCCTTACAGACTTGTCTGTTTCTTTTTGGGGATATGCCCTAGAAACTACTGTCTATATCCTGAATAGAGTACCTTTAAAATCTATACCAAGCACTCCATTTGAGATATGGAGAGGAAAGAAGCCTAATCTTAAGTATCTTAAGATATGAGACTATCCAACTTATGTTAAAAGAAATTTTGGACATAAACTGAGTGCTAGGCAGATAAATACTTGTTTTTGAAAGAAGAGTGCCCTATAAGCCAATCACAAGTGTGTTGCGATGAAACTTTTCTTTATAATTTTTCAACTCATAAAATGATATTTATTATTTAAGACATTGATTCATCATATTAGCTGTATTTTATTATGTCTAAGATTATGATGAATCCCAAAGATTAGGATAATAATTTTAGGAGACATGAATGGGTCATGCTAGTGAGACCTAAAATTCTAAAATCTTAATCTTAAACATTTCTGATCGTAGGAGCATTGAATCGGAGATCAATGTTTCGGATAGACTGGCATATCTTATGTATGCTTGATAGAGAGGGTGGCAGATCTCACTAGCCACTTATGTGAGACACTAATACAAGGATGTGGGTGCTCATTTAAAAATGAGTCCACTGAATTGACTCGATGAAAAAGAACATCTTATGGAAGCCTTACTTGCATGTCAAAGATGGTTCTCTAAATGAAAGTTGTGCAAGTGATCCTTAGACCTGAGACCACTATAGAGTCTTGTGCACATGAACTCATATTTTGGTTCATACTCAAGCATGCTATTAAGATATGTACGGAATATTCTGGATATGGTGGATTGTGTATGAAGGTTGTGAGTAGGTCAACATAGAATCGATCACTCCTAGTAAGAGGAGATCGCATCCTGTGTATTTCAATCCTGGATGACTCGAAAAAAGTTTTTTGGCCAAAAACAAGAAGGAGATTAGAAAGAGTTTCTAATGATTCTTCTTTAGAGTCATTATTGGTTAATTGAGAATTGATATGAATATGTATTTGAGTTTGACATGATTCCATACTCATGAATATATTTAGGATGCTGGGATGATCGAAGGATTGTATTGCATGGTAACTTACTACTGAAAGGTATATTTAATATTTTTATCAAATTTTTATATCTTTTAAATAGTTATGATATATTGCTAGACGTCAATCTTGACTTGTAGATTTTTGATCAAATTAAAGAGTTTAATTCGAATGCCAATTAGAAAGAGTTCTAATTACTGAAATCGGATTAGCTCGATTGGACCTAAATCGGTTAGATTAAATTCTAATCAAATTAGATCAACTTGTACTCAAACCTACTACCAGCAAGATGTGGAACCCAATTGGTCACACACATAAAGAAATTAGCCAAGGACCCTTTTGAAAAAGGTTGATTGGAATTTTGGATTCAATCAGGGCTCCGATAAGCATGCTAGCACGTGTGGAACCCTTGCTCCTTTGGAGATCAATTTGATCTCATCCCTTGCTAATTAGCTAGCCTAATTTGATAGGCATCAGGTCAAGCCACTTGGAAGTAGACAAAAAGAGGCACCATATCTGGTGTACACGCCAAATAACTAAGAGTCCAACTTAAGAAGGACTCTTGGCGCTAATATGCAGATGCATGCGCACTTTATTTGTGGCATGGAGAAGGACTAATAATCCTTCTATTTTGGGCCTCTATTTTTTATAGCAAACAGATCAGATGATGAGCCACCTAGCACACCTTTGAAGTATAAAAATCTATTAGATTGTGTATAAAAAAATTGTTCAAAACATTGCTACACGAGCGACAGATTTTCTGGACGTGTGAAGGGATGTGAAGACTCCTTCTGTTTAGGGAGTCTTAAGCAACCTTTTATCTAATAATTTTAGTGATAAGGATTAGTTTTAAGTGCTGATCATGTGGTAAAAATCTAAAAAATTATTAGATTAAAAAGGTTGCTTTTCACACCCTTTTCTGGGCATGCATGTGTGTGACAGGGAGAAGGTGCTCGCATGTCTCTTCGGTGAAGAGTCCTTCTCACATATGAACTCTCATCCAAATAATGTGTAATTTGGTGATAGCCTTCTTATTTGAATAAAGGTTTATGTGGCAAAATTTCACACTAATTTGATGTGTAAAAAGATGCAAAAAGTATCTCATTTTGGGCATGCGCGTGTGGGAAGGCAGGAATCGATGTATCACCCGTTGAAGAGTCCTTCTGTTTAAGGACTCTCAGATAAGTGATACGAGGACTTGATATACCTTTCTAGATGAGGCATGCCTTCTCTATTAGCATCTCATCTAGTGCTATAAATAGGGGATGGCAGATGGAGTGATCATTCAATTCTTACATCCCCTATCCACTCCCTCTCTCCCTCTCTTACAGCTCTAGGTTTTAGGACAAGGCTTGTTCTTTTAAGACAAGCCTAATCCTAATAGCTCTAAGGGTTTAAGAGGTCTAAAAAAAGATGGTCAAGTCTAGTGGATGGTTCAGAAAAGTTCAAACTCAGGTCTGGAAGAAGATTTGATCGATTGATGGCTGGTCGAGTTCTAGTGGCCAGAACTCTTGAAGCAAGGTGAAGAAGGAGTGCTGTCCTTGGTTCAGTTTTTGTGTGGATCACCATTGGAGGGCGGACACTTGGATGCCTTGTGAAAATTAAGATTAGTGTTATAGGTATTCTTCTTATCCTAATTTATATTTATTATACTTTGATTATTATAGTCAAGGATTTTTGAGCATTGGGGTTTTTGATGCATCGGATGTTTTGAATAAAATGTTTAAATACCTAACCCTTTCGCTGCACCATCAGTCCCAATAGTGGTATCAGAGCCTATCTTGATCTATATAATCAAAGATTAAATTATTATCTTGATTGTGATCAAGCATGGATTTTTAGTTTGATTCAAGTCAGCTCCAGGGTTGAACCTGATTGAACATCCAAATCCTAGTATATCTTAGAGATATGTTTTAAATATAAAATACATGATGCATGTATAAAATATTTTTTAGTAGCTTAGTACTCTAATTGAATTTATCATTAGGCCGTCCGATCATAAGAGCAAGTAGGATTCAGAGACCCTCTCTTTCTATTCAATAGGGTACTCTTATGGTGCGTAGGGGTGCCATTGTGATATCCTAAGAAGAAGAATTGCGAAAAGAATATTTTGTATTCATGCACGTTATTAGAACTTCATGCATATGTGATATGCTTGAGATGCTTAGTTATAATTGTTGGTGCAGAATTTCGCCGAAGTCGGAGAAGCTGGAGCTGAGATGACCGCGGCCGCCGTCGGGACTGCAAGGGAAGTCTAAATCGGAGTTGGGAGAATTCTGCACCAACAGAATTGGCACTAGAGAAAGGATCCTGTGTCTTCGCAGTACCCTTGTTCTTAAAGGAGTGCTCAACGGACTGTCTTCGGTCATCTTCTCCGACATCCTTTTCTCTTTCTCCTACTAGATCTCCACCTGATGCCTCCTCGAAAGGCATCCACCAGGCGATCCACAGCCTCTACAGTCAGATCTCAGCGAGCTCTGCAAGATCCAGCCTCATCTCCAGCTTCCCAGCCTCCTCCTCCTCCTCCAGCAATGGTAGTCAGCATGGAGCAGTTTGACCTACTGGTTCAGCAGGTCAGAGGCCTCATCGAAGCAGCGCAGGCTATGCAGCAGCAGCAGCAACGGCCGCAGGCGTCAGTGCGGTTAGAAAGAGCATCGTCGGAGTTCGAAAATTTGACGGTAGGGTGGGGGGCCAGTCGCCCTGTCTTCCTCAGAAAGGAGAATCCAAGGGCGGAAAGCCTTAGTCTGATCATGATTCTACCCCCAGAGGATCTCTACCTCCATTCTGCCAGAAGACCCTCGAGACTCACAGTCGAGAGGACCTCCTGGATCAAAGGCTCCAGGAGATGAACCGACAGATCGAAGAGCTCCACCATGCTCCCCCTGCTTATGGTGAGGACATCTGTACTGACCCTCCTTTCTCTCAAATGATCATGCAGGAACCGATCCCGCCAAACTTCAAGCTCCCCTAATTCGAAAGCTACGATGGGACCTCAGATCTGGTTGACCACCTGGAGGCCTTCCGGACAATGATGCTGCTCCATGGCGTGCCAGACGCCATCCTGTGCCGAGCTTTCCTATCTACCTTGAAGGGAGCAGCAAGGAACTGGTACTCGATGCTGAAGTCGGATACTATCTTCTCCTTTGATCAGATGAGCCACCAGTTTGCGGTTCATTTTGTTAGCAGCCAGCATCCTCGAAGAGGTTTGGAGTCCTTTATCAACATCAAGCAGAAGGAGAGAGAATCCATCCGAACGTATGTCAACCGATTTAACGCCGCCGCATTGGAGGTCCGAAACTTGGACCAATCGGTTGCAATGGCCGTCCTAAAGAGTGGTCTTCAAAAGAATGATCTTCTGTTCTCCCTAAAAAAGAAGTACCCCAGGGACTTCGCTGATTTGCTGGCTCGGGCCGAAGGATATGCCCGAGCAGAGGAAGCCTTCAAATTGAAGGACGAGAAGGCCGTGAAGGAGCGGCAGGCGGGTGGCTCCAGCAAGCTCGCAGCTGAAAAAGGGCCAAGTGAAGCTCGGCCACATTCTCGAACTCCTCCCGGACACAGGCATGTTCGGACTCCTCCTCGAGCTCGTAAGCAGAGGAACCCGGATCACAGAGTTTGACGGGGCTCTCCCCCAGGAAGATTCCACAGCTACACCCCTCTCAATGCTCCAAAAGCCCAGATGTTGATGGAGGTCAGGGAGTAGCTGTCGAGGCTGGAAAAGATGCGCTCGCACCCCAGGAAGTGCAACCCAAACAAATTCTACCTCTATCATCATGACCACGACCACGGCATGGAGGAATGCATTCAGCTCTGAGATGAAATCGAGGAGCTCATCAGGTGGGGTTGGCTCGACAGATTCATCCGACGTCGGTCTGAAGGTAGGGAGGATTGGTCGAGGGCCCTACCACAACCAGAGCCACCAAGAAGGGAAGAACAGCTTGGAGATGACCTCCAATCGGGATCATCAATACCATCTCTGGAGGGCCCCAGAGGGGAGCGGCCAGTGGATAGGCCAGACCGCTCAAGCGGCAAAGAACTGAAGGATCTATAACCTTTACTGAAGAAGATGCCCGGGAGATCCAATTCTCCCATAATGATGCGGTTGTAGATTGCTGATTATGATATACGTCGCATTTTTGTTGATAGTGGAAGCTCGGCGATATTTTATTTTACGATGCATTCTCAAAAATATCCATCCCTGATGGTCGGTTAGGGCCGATTGACTCCCTGTTGGTAGGGTTTACTGGCGATGCTGTGCCAGTGGAGGGAGTAATAACTTTGACTGTAGTTGCAGGTTAGTATCCGAAGCAATTTAGAGCACTAGTGGATTTTCTAGTAGTGAGGGTGCCATCCGCCTACAACGCAATACTCGATCGACCTGGCCTCAACCCCTCTGAGCTGTAGTATCGACCTACCATTTGAAATTGAAATTTTCTACTAGCCAGGGGGTCGGAGAAGTTAGAGGAGATCAAGCCCTGGCAAGACATTGCTATAACATCGCCCTACAAAGAAGTGGTCAGTCTGACCCCTGTCTGGTTGATGGATTGGACACCCGTGATGACCTGACTGAAGAATGGGGTGAGCCAATAGAAGATCTTGTCTTAATTCCTTTGAATGATGGGAATGAAGAGCACGTGGTGAAGATCGGCTCCAACTTGGAGAAAGAGGTACAGACACAGCTTATCAATTTTCTGCAAAAGAATGTCGATGTTTTTGCTTGGGCTCCGACGGACATGCCAGGAATTGATGCTGAAGTTATGGAGCACCATCTGGCTATTTATCCCAGACACCGGCCGACGAAGGAAAAAGTTCAAAGTCATGCATCGAAAAGACAAATGGCAATAGCCGAAGAAGTTGATAAACTCCTGAAAGCTAGGTTTATCAGAGAGGTCAACTATCCGAGCTGGGTTTCCAGTGTGGTCCTAGTTAAGAAGGCGAACGATAAATGGAGGATGTGTATAGACTTCAAAAAGCTGAATAAAGCCTGCTCGAAGGATAGTTACCCTCTACCCAGAATCGACCAATTAGTGGATGCAACCTCAGGCTACGAGCTTCTCACTTTCATAGATGCATTCTCTGGCTACAATCAAATCAGGATGGCGCCAGAGGATGAAGAAAAAATTGCTTTTATTACTAACCGTGGCCTTTATTGTTACAGGGTCATACCTTTTGGCCTAAAAAATATAGGGGCGACCTATCAATGGCTAGTAAACAAGATCTTCAAAGAGCAGATCAGCTGCAACATGGAGGTCTACGTGGATGATATGCTCGTAAAAAGTAAATCCTCGATGAACCACGTCCCGACCTTGAGGAGACCTTCAGTGCCCTTCGAAAATACAAGATGAAGCTGAACCCAGCCAAGTACGCTTTTGGAGTAGTCTCAGGAAAATTCTTGAGCTTTATGGTATCGGGGCATGGGATCAAAGCAAATCCAGAAAAGATTCGCACCATCCAGAAAATGATCGCTCTGAAGTCAATAAAGGAAGTTCAGCACCTTACTGGAAGAGTAGCGGCTCTAAATTACTTCGTCTCAAGATCAGTCGAGCGGTGTCTACCTTTCTTTCAGACCCTTAAGCAGTTGAAGAACTTCTGTTGGATCGCTGGATGTCAACAAGCGTTTGAAAAACTGAAGTGCTACCTCGGCTCATCTCCACTATTGGCAAAGCCTGAGCCTGGAGAGGAGTTGTTCCTATACTTGGCGGTCTCCCCTGTGGCTCTCGCAGTAGTTCTGATTAAGGAAGAAGCAAAAATTCAATGGTCGATCTACTACATAAGCTGAGTATTAAGAGATGCCAAATCAGGTATACTAAGTTAGAGAAACTAACTTACGTCTTGTTGATTGCAACTCGAAGGCTCCGACCTTACTTTCAAGGACACACCATAACACTGCTCACCGACCAGCCGATTAAGGTAGTTCTGCATCGAGAGGATGCCTCTGGGAGGATAACAAAATGGACAGTCGAGCTCACGGAGTTCGACATCGACTATCGATCTCGATCGACGATAAAAGTCCAGATATTAGCAGACTTCATGGTGGAATGCACTATCTCGAAAGAGGCCAAACTTGGACGAGATGAAGTCGACAACCCAGGGCTCTAGCCGAACTCCCCTAAAGAAAGAGCAGATCTCCCTGATGGTTTTTGGGCCCTCTACATGGACGGTTCCTCCAACATGTCTGGCACAGGCGCGTGCCTGATCTTGGTCAATCCAGATGAAATTATCACGGAGTATGCACTGCGCTTCGAGTTTCCTGCGATAAATAATAGAGCAGAATATGAAGCTCTGATTGCAGGACTAAAGATCGCTAAAGAATTAGAAGTAGATCGGCTTCAAGCTTACAGTGACTCTCAATTAGTAGTGGGACAGGTCAGTGAAAATTATGAAGCTTGAGAGAATAGTATGGCCAAGTATCTCAAAAAGGTAAAGGAGATCATCCCTACCTTCGGCAGCTTCGACATCAGGCAGATCCAAGAGCAAAAAATACCAGGGCCAACCTTCTCTCCAAGTTGGCTATACTGGCTCCTACCGAACTGCCTAAGAAAGTCTTCTTCGAAGTTCTGAAGTGCCCAAGTACGAAAGAATCACAGCTTGTGATGGAGATCAGCCATGAACCCAGTTGGATCGACCTACTGGTTGCATACCTCAAGGATGGGGTTCTTCCTCCTGATGCAAAAGAAGCTCGAAAACTTAGGAACCAGGCCTCCCGACATATCCTTTATGAAGGCAAGCTGTACAAGAGGTCGTACTCTTTGCCCCTCCTGAAATATCTCCGGCCTTCTGAAGCCGACTTCGCCTTGAGGGAGGTACATGAGGGAGTCTGTGGAAGTCACCTAGGGGCCAGATCTTTATCCCACAAGCTACTCCGATAAGGCTATTACTAGCCTACCATGTACCACGTGTTGGGAAATGTGTCCCAAAAAGCCAATCATCGAGCTGTTGACGGTTGAGCAACCAAGTATTGTAATTGATTTGTTAATAAATAAAATATATTTGGTATTTTCATCATAAGCTTTCATCTTCTAATGAACTCCGTTGTTATGATGAAGTCCTTAGGACTATTTAGATTCGATAAAGAGAGGATTTATCGATTAGTCCTTAAAACTGTTCACGACCAAATGATAGGCTGTTAATAAGGACAACAGCTTCTATCGAGCATAGGTCGCTGTAGGCCATATGGGTTGGTTGTCCTCTTAACCAAGGAGTGTGGAGATACTGGTATGGCATACAGGTGAGATGTAAGGGTACATCATCATTGAACGTGACCAACTCCAGAGTATTCTACTGTCAAGAATGTCTCTGATGGGATATAGGTATAAGTGTCCCTTAGACTTCAGATCGCCTCAGTGACTTGCAAGCAACTCACTGTGCTTTGGTATTGGACTAACTAAATTTTTAATTCAGGGATGGAAGGCTTCTAGACACAGTCAAGTACTTGCGAAGTCAGAGTGTGATCAAGATGGGATTGACCACTCCAAGAGTTGGAGAAGAATGAATCGCTGTATTTCAATTTAGCAAAACCTTGACCAGGGTAATCCATCAGATGGATTTGATATTTTGAAATACAATGTGGACAACCTGATCCGAGTTGACAGTTGAACTCTGGGGTGTCCTATGATCATTTTGGTCAAGGGGATGAATTATATGAAAACTATATCCGCATGGGTTCTAAGGATGTTGTTCTACACATTCGACCTATCCGATCGTCGGGTACCATTGCTAGATGGTCACTTCGATTGGTATAGAAATTTATTTCTATGCTACCAACTTAGGTTCGGACCTATGAGGTCACACACATTAGAGTTCATGATCCGATCAGATGGTTGATCAACGATTAAGAATCGTTCTAGGGTTAAATGATCAATACGATTGACATTTAACCCAGTGCAAGTGTTGCAGGAGGATCTATTAGCAATTCGATTGCTGATTAGCTTAATTTGATTAAGCCAATGGGCTGAGATTAAGTCTAATTAAATATGATTTAATTAGATTTGGTTTGGGCTTGATTGGATAAGTCCAATTGGTTTATTGGATAAGCCAAGTGCAAGGAAAAACTAGTCCTAGTCAACTAGGACTTGGGTCAATCTAATTTCTAATTTGATTAGAAAATTAAATCAGATTTAAATTTAATTTAATCTGATTAAATTAGGTTCTTAATTGGATTAAGACTTATTTTAATTGGGTTGATCTAATTTTGATTTGATTTAGTTTGGAAAACCAAATTAAAACAAGTCATAAGACAGAATCCTAGTAAGACTAGGATTCCACCTTGCGCCACATAATCCTTCTCCACGCCCTCTCTCTTATTCAACGCCAATCTCCACTTATTTTGTGCGACAAAAGCCTCTCCCAGATCTCTCCCACGTTCACAAAAGGTCTCCTCTCTTCTTTCTTACATGGAAGGTGGTTTGGATCAAATCTAAAAGGAATAAGTTTGGATTTCGAATTCTATGAGATAGAGTTTTAGAAATCCAAAACTCTTTCAATTTTGTACCGAATTTATCCAATTTTTTTTTGAAATTTTTATGGCTTTTAGGGTATATATTGTGCACCCTTTTCTGGTGATCTATGCATGAAAATATGAAGGAGGTGCTCAAGAGTTGGGCGTCCCTTAACTTGCCATGTTTGGATAAGCCTTGACTAGGTGTTTGACCTAGACAAGGACTCTATCATATCTCTCTATATAAGATGAGTTTCTTTATGAAATTTTAGAAAAGTTAGAGATTTGAGATACCTCTGTGCCATCCAAAAATTAAAGAGAAATACCTTTGGATCGTGGAGATATAAAAGATGCAAGTTTGGGTGTCTAGAGAGAAAAACATGAAGAAGAAGAAGGTCTTCTTCTAGGGTTTTTGTTTTCATATCTTTCCTCCCTCCATCTTGAGTTTCCTGAGAGCATCTCAGATCTAAACCCCTCCTTTTACTTTCCATCTTTGGAAGAGTCCAAATCAAGAAGAAGGAGGCACCTGATCAACCATCAAAGAAGGATCAGCGCAGTACTAGCATACTGTGCTGATTTCCTGAAGCAGGACTTCTGATCGAGATTCGTGGGCTCGTGTGGACGACTCCTAGAGGCCGGATGCGTGTGCGGCTTGCAACATTATCCTCAAGCCCAGATCAACGAGGTTAGAGCATCTAACTTGCAAGGTAATAGATCTGATCTATTGTTTAATACATACATTAGATGTGGTATAGAAATATGTTGATATGATCAACATGTAGTTCATGCTATATTTATATATTTTAATTTTTGATTTAATGCTATGTAATAATCATGTAATAGGATCTTAGATCTAGGGATTTTCTGATTTTAAAAATAAATTTTGATTTATTTTAGTCTTCCGCTGTATGATCTTGAAAAAGTTTCAAGATCTAACCCTGAAATCCTAGATAAGGTTCCTACACCATGACTCCGTCGAATATGTCAGAAGATATGATCGGTGTCAGAGATATGCAAATATACAAAGGCAACCTGCCTCCGAACTTACACCATTAAGTGTCCCATGGCCGTTTGCGCAATGGGGGATGGATATCCTCGGACCTTTTTCCATGGCATCCGGGTAGCGAAAGTTCCTCCTGGTGGCAATAGACTACTTTACCAAGTGGGTCGAAGCTGAACCTTTGGCAAAAACCACAGAAGCTAAAGTGCAGGACTTCATCTGGAAGTCAATTATTTGTAGGTTCGGCTTACGCAGAACCCTCATTACTGATAATGGGCGGCAATTTGCTGGAGCAAGATTTGCTGAATTTTGTGAGGACTTAAATATCTCCCATAACTTCACTTCCGTAGTCCATCCGCAGGCAAACGGTGAGGACGAGGTGACTAACAGGACTTTGTTACAAGGTATCAAGGCGAGACTTGAAAAAGCAAAGGAAACTTGGACAGATGAGCTTTATCATGTGTTATGGGCATACCGAACTACTCAGAGATTGCCCACAAGGGAGACCCCCTTTGCCTTAGCCTTCGGGACAGAAGTCGTGATCTCGATTGAACTCAAGCTTCCATCGGTGTGAGTCGTGGCATTCGACGAGCAGCGCAACCCACAGGATCTCAAGGCCAACCTTGACTTGTTAGAAGAAAAGCGAGAGACAGCTCGAGTTCGGATGGTGGCTTACAAGCAGAAAGTAGCCCGCTACTACAATTCTCAGGTCAAAAGCAAAGCCTTCAGAGTGGGGGACCTGGGACTTCGGTGAGCCGCTGTCTCACAACCTCAGAATCAAGAGAAACTTGCCCCAAACTGGGAAGGCCGGTATGAAGTCAAGGAGGTAGTCTGACCCAAAACATACTATCTAAAAGAGCTCGAAGGAGCAGAGCTTCCGTGACCATGGAATTCAAAAAATCTGTGAATGTATTACCAATAGCTTTGCCTTAAATAAAAGTTTCATATTTGCATATTTTTTCTTTTAGCATGAGCTTAAAACGATAGGAAGTAACTCCCTCATACAATCGAAATTAAGCATGTTAGGAACAGGAGGAAAATCTCATCCTAACATGAGCAAAATCAAAGATCCGGTTACTTAAAGATCAGATGGGGGGAGAGGCCCTTGCAACGACCCTTATGTGCCCCCACAGCCTTGTTAGGAACAGGAGGAGAACCTCATCCTAACATGAGCAAAATTGAAGGCCCAGTTACTTAAAGATCGGATAGGGGAGAGGCCCTTGCAACGGCTCCTATGTGCCCCCATAGCCTTATTAGGAACAGGAGGAGAACCTCATCCTAATATGAGCAAAGTCGAAGGTCCGGTTACTTAAAGACTGGATGGAGAGAGAGGCCCTTGCAATGGCCCTTATGTGCCCCCACAGCCTTGTTAGGAACAGGAGGAGAACTTCGTCCTAACATGAGCAAAGTCGAAGGCCCAGTTACTTAAAGACCGGATGGGGGAGAGGCCCTAGCAATGGCCCTTATGTGCCCCCACCGCCTTATTAGGAACAGGAGGAGGACCTCATCCTAACATGAGCAAAGTCGAAGACTCGGTTATCTAAAGATCGGATGGGGGGAGAGGCCCCTGCAACGGCCCTTATGTGCTCCCACAGCCTTGTTAGGAACAGGAGGAGGACCTCGTCCTAGCATGAGCTGAAATTGACTATTTCGGGGACATGAGAAAAATCTTGCCTTAACACAAACAAAGACCTGATCGATCAGGACCGGATGAGGAGAAAAACCTCCTCAGTGGCTCCTCTACATCTCCACAACCCCGCTAAGAGCAGAGGAAAAACCCTCGCCTAAAGGGAAAACCCTCACCCAAATAAAAAGAAAAAGAGAGATAAGAAGGGAAGGCGACGAACTACACCAGTTATAAGTGAAAAATAAACTATGTCAAAGACACGAGGGACCTCGTCTCAACGAGGAAGGATATTCCTATCAAAAACCCTCAATCGCTAAGAGGGAACTCAATGCAGGCCGAGGAGAAATAGACAAAAGAAGTTCGATAAATGACAACTCAATACAAGAATGGACAAGGTAATGGAAAATTTCTTTTCATTTCATTAGTGAAGTGTACATTACAAAGCCTTGAAGGCCAAAAAAGAGAAACGACAAGAAAAGAAAAAGAATACATGGAAGGATGAAAGATAAAAAGAAAAGGGGCTCTAAGGAAGCTCAGCTTCTTTCGACTTCGAGCTCTCGATTTCGGTCCTTATTAGGGATTACTTTAAGTTTTTGACTTCTTCCTCTAGTTTCATCTTTCTCAATAGCATATCCTGGTATATCTGATGGAACCGTCAGCTCTCATCCTCCGACTCTTGAAGCCTCTTCCTTAGGACCTCAAACTTTGCCTCAGCATCTTTGACCGCCTGCTGTTCGTGGACCAGCTGAATCTTCAACCGCTGCAGTTTGGCCTCCTCTCACCCAAGGGCCACAGACAGTTCTGCAATGGTCCCCCTCAAGGAGCGGAGCTCATTGGAGCCTTGTGCAGAGGCAAGCTGGACTCTTCCAGACAACTACCTCTGAAGGCGAGCAACTTCGTCGGTCACCGTCTGGAGCTTCCTTCAGTAGTCCTCTACTTGCTCGCTTCGACTGACTCGGTAGGCGTTGTAGTTTATCTCGGCATCCTGCAGCTGCTTTTGAAGGTCGGAGAACTTCTTCGACCAGTCTCGATCGTGGTCGGCTTGGATTATGAGCCAGGATGAGCTCCCTTCCAACTGGTCGATCTTCTCCGTGCGGCCGCTAGCTTGACTTCAATGGAGCTGATCTTGGAAGCCTGAGTCCAAGATCGGTCACTGGTATTTGAAGTTCCTCAAGCTCCATCACGAAGTCAGCCTTCCTTCGGATATAGTCCTTGAGACCCTTTTTGTGGAGGTCTTGAAAGTGAATCGCCTCCACAGTGACTTTCGAATGGCTCTTCCTCAGCCGGTGAAGTTCATCTTCCAGCTTCTTAGATTTCTTCGTCAACTGATGAACTTTCCTTCTGAGGTCTCGAATCATCGACTTCAGAGGAATCCTTGTGGCAGGGGAAGAGCTTCGACAGGGCACTGTCGTTGGGAGACAAAAGCACCATGACTCAAATTAGTACAAGAAGACACAAGAGAAGGAAAAGAATGCAGAAGAAAAAAAGGGGGCTCTCTATAAAAAGAATCCGATTTCATTGATTAAATAATTTTCAAGTACAAGAGAATGAAGAAAAGTCACTACAAAGAAAAAATACAAAACTAGAGGTTTCAAACCTCTGAGACAGAAGTGAAGGGACTTGGCATCCCCGAAAGATCAGCAGCGACGGCCGCAGCGGTCGATGAGGTCTCGGCTGGAGGAGGACCGACAGCGGCTTTGGAAGGTCCGGCTTCATTGTCGGATGCCTCATCCAGGAAGTTGAGGTCCAGTTCGGGAAACCTTCCGGCCATCTTCTCTTGGCAGAGTTTGAAACCCTTGATGAAGGCATCCTGGCCGAACTGGACCTGTAGATCCTCCATCTCGGAGGAGGCCTTGAACTCCTCCACTGCTCGAGCCCCTGCCTCCAAGACCAGGGATGGGATCCGCACTTTCAGCTCAGAAACCTACACCTTCAGTTCGGAGACCTCAGCCTCAGCCTTCTTTCTCTCCCCCTCCAAGGCGGTCCTCAGATCGGATGAGGTTTGTCCCTCCTTCTGTAGTGCCTCCTGGAGACCTATGACCTCGGCGATCTTCTCCTCGAGGTGGGTGGCCTCGGCTAGGCGACCTTCCTCTGCCCGAGCTGCCTCCCTCTTGGCGATCTTCACCGCCTCGATGTTGGCGATAAGCTAGTGTTCGATCTGCAAGAGAGACCGGAGAGTCAATATAAAGGCTAAGGAGTAAATTGAGTAAAAAAATAAGAAGGAGAAAAAAGTGAATTAACCTACTTCGAGGAAAGATCCCAGAGAGTCCCAGACCCACAGCTCAGGATCAGCAAGGACGATCCTCTGGATGATCTCGGGCAGAATGCACCCTTCAACCAGCCTTTTTATTAAATCCCTGTTGTTGAAGGAATTTTCCCCCAGGTCTTCCTTAGAGCCGCCGGCCCCCTCGACGGCAGCCTTGCGGCTGCGGCTCTTGCAGGCCAGGGTCTTCTTTCTCCTCCTCCCTTCGGCCCGGGTGCCCCCTCGGGATGGGCCTCTAGAGCGAGATCCTCGGCCCGAGGACTCCTTGAAGGGGCTCAGGGGACTTCGGGTTCAACGTCGGAAGGGACGTCGATGGCAACGGCCACCTGAGCAGGCATAGCCAAACTTATCCCTTCTGTCCTGGCCCTCTTCGCCGACCCCAAAGTCGAGGCACCTTTTCTCTTGTGGGTCTTGAGACCCTGGGCTAACCTCTGAGCCACGCCTGCATCCATGTCTGCAATAAAAGAAGATCAGCACGGCTCAGAGATAGAATAAGAAAAAGGGGATGCAGCAAAAAAAAAAAATAATGATACCGATAGGGTTAAGAGGACTCAGGCCGACGTTGAACAAGAGTTGTTCCTTCAGAAGTTCAGAGAGGAGGGGGGCTTGATAGGCCTCGAGCTTTTTGGAGGCTTCGAGGTCGTCCCTTTCCAAGCTAGAAGTCCGATAGATGGAATCCCTCAGAGAGCCCCAAGGGGGTAATCCTAGCTCCAAGGTCGGGCATCGGACATAGAAGAACCTCTCCTTCCAGTTGTGGATAGAAGAGGGGGCACCTTTCAGCAACCCCTTTCTACTGAACTGAGGGGAGAAGTACCACCAGTCCTTTGCCGAGGGATGACGTTTGAAGGTGTAGAAATTCCTAAACAAAGAGAGAGTCGGCCGAACTTCAGCTAAACTACAAAGAGAAAGAAATCCTATCAAAAACCTAAAGAAGTTCGGCACTATTGAGACTAGAGAAATGTTCAGAAAATGAAAGAGAGCGACAACAAAAGGCAAAAGTGGAAGCCGAAGTCCGGCATGGAAGGCCTCTTGGTACAGACAGAAACAGCCGGGAGGAGGGGCACTAGCCCAGTTAGTTGGCCCGGGAAGCTCCAGCTCGTACTTCGGAGGAACTCCATACTGAATCTTTATCAGTGAGAGTTCATCCGGAGTCAAAGAGCTGGGGATGGTGTCCGGTGCAAAGACCAGACGAGGTTCGGTCCTAACTACGGATTCGTCTACGGTACAAGGACTTTGGGGAACTAGGACTGACGAACTCCTAGAACCGCTAGAAGAGGAGATATCGGAAGATATTTTGGATCAAATGGAAGCCACAAAAAATCCCGAAAAAAATTGAGAAAAATAGCAAACAAGCTCTCGAGGAAGCTAAACGAACGAAATATGAAGAAGAAAGAACAGAAAAATGGCAAGAAGTTCTGGACCTAACCTAGGTTGGCCCGAGGAGTGCAGGAAGACGGCAAGGGCGATGGAAGTCGACCCAGAGGATGCCTAAGGCCGAGAAGGATGCTAAAGGAAGCTGGAGCTCTCGGGGAAGAGGAGGGGATCGAGGGGTTCTCTCAAGCAAAGTGAAAACCCTGAAGGAGGAGGACGTGTTTAAATAGACCCCGGGGTCCGACGCAATAATGATTACGGATCTTTTCTGGCCGACCTACGCTCGCCGCGTGTCCCACTCACCATGGCAGGCGGCTGAAAATGACTGACAACTGATAAAATCATTATTGCACCGTACCTAGAGCCATGCCCCAATGGGAATTCTGAAAAAATCTTTTCGAATCACTTTGATTGGAAAAGACTCCGGCACCAGCGCATCAAATGCCAAAATATCTGGCAACCACTGAGTGTGAAAATCGAGGGGGGCAACTTTGATTGTGAGAATTTCTCTGTACTTCCTTCATTCAGAATCCGAACTCGGAAGTAGGGGGACTGGTGTTGGGTATAAAATACCCCCAGCCGAAGTTTATAAAAGACCACCCCTTCCAAGACTTTTTCGGCTTCCGACCTTGTGTGACGTCTTTCTGAACCCCCTCGACCGTCCGAGCTTCCATAATACCATCCGGACTTCTCCGACAATGAGCTTCTCCATTCATCCATCGGGCCGCTCCAAAGGCTCTCTGGGCTTCACTATCAGCCGACCTTCTACAGTGATCAACTATTCTCCGAATCCCTTCCAGACTTCTTCTGGCCATGGACGACCCTACTCCGAACTTCTTCTGAACTTTGTCAATATCCAAACTTCTTCGACAACAAGATTTCTACAGTAACCAGACTCCATCCAAGTTTCTACGATGGTCGATCGTCTTTCGGATTCCACCCGAGCTCCTGCGAGAGCCGAACTTCTACAGCAAGCAGTCTACTCCGAACTCCTACTGCAGGCGGTCTACTTCGGATATCTACTCTGGATCCCGGATGAGCTTCTACAATGGTACAGGTTCCACCGGCCAGGTTACCACTCCGAGCTTCCACGACAATCGATCTTTGACCAAGCCTCTACAATAAGCGGCCTCTTTTCAGCCTTCTGCAAGAATCGGACTCCGTCCGAACTTTCACAGCGGATGGATTTCGGACAAGCTTCTACAACAGACGGGCTCCAACAGCTGGATTTCTACAACGGTCGATCGCCTCCAGTGTCTGCCGAACCTCCCCAGCCATCAGCCTTCAATAGCATCAGCCGGACTTCCACAACACCATCTAGACTTCCACAAGATCCCCAGACTCCTCCAGCAGACGAACCTCTCCAACACCATCCGAAGTCCACCACCGGCCGACCCTCCACCAGATTCTTCATGAAACTGGACTTCTCCGATGGATAATCTTCAAACGAGCTTTCACATCAGGTAAATCTCAGATGGACTTCTCTAGCAATCAGACTCTTATCGAACTTCACCAACAGAAAGTCTCCATCCGAGCTTCTACAACAGATGACTTCTGCCTGTAGCATCAGCGCCCGAGGCATCCGACAATAGTAGACTCATTAGCAATCTCGAAAATATCCAAGCTTCTCCTAGATCGATGAGATAGAGAGCCATTTCATCCCATCAGACATCCCAGCTGAGCTCCAATCGATAGATCCAAACTCTCTGGCAAGTCACGATAATGGCCACAACCCTACTCCACTCTCTGCAACGGATTCTGCATGGCTCCACCACTCTCTAGCAAGTCGCGACAACGGACACCACTCCACTCTTCGGGCTCCACCACTCTCTGGCAAGTCACGACAACGGACACCACTCCACTCTCCGTAACAAACTCCATGTGGCCCTGAACGGCCCCTGATGCCACTACTCTCCGTAACAAACTCCATGTGGCTCTGAACGGCCCACTATCAGGCGGTTACAAACATCGCTGTCAATCAGTTACGCTCTCCGTCTATAAAAAGAGACCCCCAGATACATTCTTCTCAAAGCTCTAAACTCTATCTCAAAACTCTGCTAAAATTTTCGCTCGAGCACTCCATTTCTGTTAAAGCAGAGTACTGACTTGGGCGTCGGAGAGTTTGCCGGAGTACCCCCAACTTTGGTTTAGACTTCCCTTGTAGGTCCCAACGGTGGCCGTGGTCATCTCAGCTCCAGCTTCTCCAGCTTCGGTGGAATTCTGCACCACCAATAATCATATTGAATGATTATGATTTCATATCTTAGAGATATGAATAGATGCCATGATTAGTTGTTATGATTATTAAGATATAACTATAATAGTGCATCATTGTGATTGAATTAGGATGTACTTGAGACCATTAAAGTCTTCATAAAAATTATATTAAGTCACACTATTATGAATCAGTAGCTGACCTATTTCTTGAATTGATTAATCAATTGGTGCCTAAGGAGCGTTTCAAGTGTGGTGGTTATTTAATTGGTTCCATTGTTGGCCTGGCCAATTTTATTGGTGTCTAAAAAAAGTAACAGGGGAACCCCACTAATCTTAACACTTTTCTGGTCAATTGGATTAGTTTGAATTTTGAATGATGGTAGCTCAGTATTTTGAACACCACATATGCCTTCCTTTATGCCTAGTCAATATCCTATCAAAAATCATAGTAGGTTTGTTGTGATATCCACAAGGCTTGCTATGGAGATTGATGTAGATTTATCTTAGTGCATATTATATGCTTTATGGCATATTTGGATATGTTGCTTTGTTATGATATCCACAAGGACATCATTTTTCAGATATGGCTGTATGAAAATGAAGGGTCTGATTTAACTAAAAAATACTGTAGTTTGTTGTGATATCCATAAAGCTATGAGTATTTTTAGAGGTAGGTTATGTTGAGAGTTGCATAAGAAGTAATTGGATAGGTTTTTTCACCTTTGAACTCATTGAGGTTTGTTATGATATCCATAAGGCTTCATTGAGAGATTAGGGTCTCAATCTCACTAAGAAATCATATTAGGATTTTTTGTTTATTATAGAAGAGGGCTATGGAATCCGATAAAATAGTGGGAGATATAACTAGTTTAAAAGTTCTCATTTAGTTATGCATGTCAAACATGAGTGGTCTGCTTATACTATTATTCTTTATTTATGTAGATTTAAGTCTACATTATGGCTTCTTTATTTTCATTGCATGATACTATAAATAAAAATATGTTGATCGATCTAACTCTGTGGATTGGTTGAGGAATATGCAAATAAGGTTCATATCGGAGAAGAACTCCGATGTTCTGGATATTCCTGACCTTGGGATGGTTAGTAATAATGAGAAGACAAAAGATGTCCTTAAGAATATCATCTATTCATTTTGTGGTAAATTTAGTCATTAGGAGTATAATTACAAGAATAATCTTACAAGATTGAAGCAGGGTGTATGTGTAGCTTTTGAAAAAATTCAGTGCAGGGGTAAAATGATAATTTTAAATTTTTTTCAAAATCACTATTTTACAGTAAAAATTATTAATTAATCTAATTAATTAATAAAAATTTACCCTACACTAAGATCTAAATATTATATATAGCATGCATGTATTTAAATTTGAAATTCAAATTTGAACAGTAAACACTTTATTGTAATGTGTTCAGAACACAATACCTTTGTGCGGGTAGTAGATCGCCGCAATTTGATCACCATCGGGAGAGTCTGATCATTACGATATAGCCACACAGTGTTTCTAACCTCTACGGATCATCCACATGAAGCTCCTGGTCTGATCGACTCCTCACGAGTGCTAGTTCGTTGTAGAGCCCTTTCGACGGTTGATGCTGATCGAACTCCTTCGATCGATCTCTGTCAATTCTTTAGATGCTTCAGATTGTCAGCAAACATGCTTGAGAGGATGTTGAAGATCTCTCTAAAATTTGGTGGGCTCACGACACTCGTAGCTCTCCTTCTCACTTCCCGAACTCCAGGCTGAAATCCTGAAGAACTCACTGAAACCCTGCGCACACTTTTTCTTTCTTTTCTTTCTTTTTCTCTTGGAAGGATATAGACCTTCACCTTGCACACAAGGATTCCTCACACCCAAATTTTCTCTCCAATTTTTTTTTTTTTCACACGCCCCACTCTTCTCCTCCATTTAAAATAATGTCAAACATCTTATCCACGTGAGAGGATAAAGATGAGTAATTGCACATTTGAATTCAAATCAAATTTTGAATTCAAATAGAATCTAATGTATCCCTATCCACTAAGGGCGTGAGAAGAGGAGGGTGTGGCTTAATTTTTGCATGGTGATTTCATGAGAAATATTTTCTCGTGTAATAAATGGGGTGCTAAAAGAGGATAAGGTCAAGGTGCTAAGATTGGTTGCTCATTCAAATTCAAACTTTATTTTGAATTTGAATGGCCAACCAATCATCCTTATCCACTCATTTGGTGCATTAAAGTAGGGTGTGAGGAGGGTTTTGCATGAGAAAAAATTCATGAGAACTTCCTTCTCGTGAATTCAAATGGGCGCAGTGGAAGTGAGGTGGCACGGGAGAATGGGTCAAGGTGGTTTCATTATTTAAACCAACCTAATTGAACCAAATAAGTTAGGCCCAATTAGACTAATTTAAATGCAACTTAATTAGGCTTAATTAGGCTCAATAAAATCTTAATCAAATCAAGAATTGATTAAGCCCAACCCCTGATCAAATCAGGGACCAAACCATCTCCACGATTAGGTCAACTCTTAACCTAATCGGGTCTAACCCAACTGAATCCAATTCAATTGGACTTGATCCAAAAATAATTACTCAATCAAATTGAGTTAATTAGTGATCAAATCACTAATTAAACCTCTCATAAATATTGAATCCAAATCCGATGGGTAATCGGGTATCAAAATTCATCGATATGTAATCCTGATCGAAGAGTCCCAAACCAGTGGGACTCTTGACCCCGATACCCAAAATGTGTGGGACTCATGATCAGAGAATCCTGATTCTTGATCACAGAGTCCCAAATACGTAGAACTCATAGTCCACGAGCATTATGACTCTTCATCAGCCATCAGATCAGATAGGAACCTCTAATGTGTGTGACCCCGCAGGTTCGAACCTAAGCCGGTAGCACAGGAACCAATTTTTGTGCTAATCGAAGTGACAATCTAGCAATGGTACCCGATGATCGGATAGGTTGAATAGTCGCAATCACAACACTCAGAACCTACATGAATATGGTTACTGTATAATTCATCCTTTTGACCTCTGTGTTTAGAATGACTCAGGGTTAAACTGTCAACCCTGATTAGATCATCCGAATCGTGCTCAACTCAAACAGTCCTGTGACTCCTCACAAAGACTACCCTGCCAAGGTTTTGCTAAATTGAAACACGACTGTACACAGCTCCTAAACTGGAGTGGTCAATCCCATCTTGACACATGCACCAACAAGTCAAGTACTTGACTACACCCAGCAGCCTTCCGTCACTGAATTAGAAATTCAGGTAGTCTAGTACCTAAGTGCAGTGAGTTGCTTGCAAGTCACCATGGTGGTCTCAGGTCGGAGGGACATTTATACCCATATTCCATCAGAGCAAATCTTGACAGCAGAAATAGCTCTGGAGTTGGTCACGTTCAATGTAGATGTACCCTTACATCTCACCTGTATGCCATACCAGTGTCTCCACACTCATTGGTTAAGAGGACAACCAACCTATATGGCACACAACGACCTATGCTTGATAAACGTTGTCATCCTTGGTAACAACTTATCATTTGGTCGCGAATAGATTTAAGGACTAAACGATAAATCCTCCTTTGTCGAGTCTAAATAGTCCTAAGGACTTCACCACAACATAGGAGTTCATTAGAAGATGAAATATTTTATGATGAAAAATATCAAAATAATTTTTTATTAATTCATAATTCATGTACATATATAAAAATAAGCACAACTGTCAACAGACTGATGATTGACTTTGGGATACTATTCCCAACAATCTCCCACTTGGCCTAAAGCCAATCGGTGCAGTATCTAATACCCATCTTCGACTTGTAGTCGTCGAACTCCTTCACCGTAATGGCTTTAGTGAATGGGTTGGCCAGGTTCTCCTTTTCATCGATCTTCAGAAGGTCGATGTCACCTCGATCCATAATTTTTCGGATGAGATGGTAGCGGTGCAGAATATGCTTCGTCCGCTGGTGTGCCTTGGGTTCCTTCGCCTGAGCAATGGCTTCAGAGCTGTCACAGTAGAGCAGAACTGGACCAACAAGGGAGGGTGCTACTCTGAGCTCGATGATGAATTTTCTCAGCCACACTGCTTCTTTGGCAGCATCTGATGCAGCGACATACTCTGCCTCGCAAACTGAATCAGCTACTGTGTGTTGCTTGAAACTCTTCCAGTAGATAGCCCCACCATTAAGGGTAAAAATAAATTCTGACACACTTTTGCTGTCATCGTGATCAGACTGGAAACTAGAATCTGTAAACCCTATAAGTCTCAAGTTTGATTCACCATAAACAAGCCACTGGTCCTTAGTATTTCTTAAATATTTCAGATGGTTTTAACAACCTTCCAGTGATTCTCCCCTGGATCAGATTGGTATCTACTCACTACCCCTAGTGAGTATGCTACATCTAGTCGTATACATGTCATGGCGTACATGATAGATCCCACTACCGAAGCATATGGAATCCTACCCATACGCTCTCTCTCTTGAGGTGTTGTCAGACAATCCCTCTTCGAGAGAGAAATTTCATGGCCTATCGATAGATAGCCTTTCTTAGAATTCTCCATGCTGAACCTCTTCAGCATAATATCTATGTACGTAGACTGAGATAAACCAAGCAACCTTTTAGATCTATCCCTATAGATCCTCATCCCTAGGATGTAGGAAGCTTCTCTCAAATCCTTCATGAAGAACCGTGACGACAGCCAAATCTTTATTTTCTGTAATGCAGGAACATCATTCTCGATTAAGAGAATATCATCCACATACAATATAAGAAATATCACTACTGGACCATTAGCCCACTTATAAATGTAGGGCTCTTCTCCATTCTTAATGAAGCCATACGTCTTGATCATCCTATCAAAATGTATGTTCCAACTCCGGGATGCCTGCTTAAGTCCATAAATGGACCTCTGTAGTCTGCACACCTTAGACTCATCAGTGGATATGAATCCTTCAGGTTGTATCATATACACCTCTTCATCCAGCTCTCCATTTAGGAAAGCTGTCTTCACATCCATCTGCCAGATTTCATAGTCCAGATGGGCAGCTATCGCAAGCATAATCCGAATGGATTTGAGCATTGCCACAGGAGAAAAATCTCGTCATAGTCTATACCATAACGTTGATGATATCCCTTGGCAACCAGATGGGCTTTATAGATTTTCACCTTTCCGTCTGTGCCCCTCTTCCTCTTGAAGACCCACTTACACCCTATGGGTTTTACTCCTTCGGGTGGGTCAACCAATGTCCACACATCGTTGACCTTCATGGACTCCATTTCAGATTTCATGGCCTCTAGCCATTTCTCAGAGTCGGGTCTCTGCATTGCATCCATGTAGGTGATCGGATCCTCATCGTTTTCATCAAGTTTGATAGGATCATCATCCCGGACCAAGAAACTATAGTATCTGTCCGGTTGACATGGTACTCTACCAGATCGCCTTAAGGATGTTTGAACAATGGACTCCGGATCTGATCTAATCAAATCCAATTTAGGTTCAGCAACTTGTATCGATTTTTCCACCTGTCGAACTTCATCAAGTTCTACCTTAGAGGTAACAGTCCCTTCACCAAGGAACTCTTTTTTCAAAAAGATTACCTTAAGGCTGACAAACACCTTTTGCTCATCAGCCAGGTAGAAATAATACCCTTTGGTCTCTTTTGGGTATCCTATAAAATTACACTTGTCAGACCTAGGTCCTAGCTTGTCCGTAATTAAATATTTAACATAAGCTGGACACCCCCAAACCCTAAGGTGCGAGAGTACTGGCTTACGTCCTATCCATATCTCATATGGCATTTTGGTTACAGACTTACTCAGAACTCTATTTAGAAGGTAACAAGCTGATTCGAGTGCATATCCCCAGAGGGAGATCGACAGACCAGCAAACCCCATCATGGATCGAACCATGTCCAACAAGATCCGATTTCTCCTTTCAGATACACCATTATGCTGTAGTGTTCCAGGAGGAGTCCATTGAGAGAGAATTTTATTCTTCCCAAGATATGTCAGAAACTCATTGAAAAGGTATTCACCTCTTCGA
>NC_026003.2:80713888-80805258 GCF_000442705.2 Elaeis guineensis
TCAGATCGAAGAGTTTTAATACACTTCCCAGTTTATTTTTCTACCTCATTTCGGAATAGTTTGAACATTTCAAATGACTCCAACTTATGCTTCATTAAATAGACATACCCATACCTCGATAGGTCGTCTGTGAAGGTTATGAAGTAGAAATATCCACCTCTTGCACTTGTGCTCATAGTCCACATACATCAGAATGTACCAGACCCAAGAGTTCACTGGCTCGCTCACCTTTTTCAGTAAAAGATGACTTGGTCATTTTACCAAGAAGACAGGACTCACAGGTTGAAAGTGATTCACAATCACCTACTTCAAGAATTTCTTCTTGAACCAACCTGTTTATCCTATTCTTATTGATATGACCTAGTCTACAGTGCCAAAGGTAGACTTCTAACACATTATCTATTCTAGGATGTTTATCGAAGATTTGAACCACATTAACAGGTTGTGATAGAAAGTAAATTCTATTATAAAGTTGTCCAATAAATATTGTAACACCATTCAAAATGATATTGCAAATATTTTTTTTATTAAAAATTGATAATCGTTCATGATCAAAAGGCCTACAGAAATAATATTTAATAAAAAGCTTGGATAATAGTGACATTCACTCAGAATTATATTTCGAGAATTGATTACAAGGTTCATGATTCCTAATGCTAGAACTGGAACTTTGCTTCCATCTCCAATGTTCAGGAACCTCTCGCCTTCATCAAATCTCTTACTGACCTGCAGACCCTGCATCAAATTGCAAATATGATAAGGGCTTCTGGTATCCAATACCCAGGCAGTAGTATCACAAATGAAAAAATTGCATGGTGTTATCATATAAGTACCTTGCTTCTTCTTTAGCCTGTTCGGGTCTAATGAGGCAATGTATAGAGGACAGTTCCTCTTCCAGTGCCCCTGCTTCTTGCAAAAGAAGCACTTCGCCTGGCTCTGGTCGGGCTTGCACTTCTTGGTCTGACCTTGTGCAGACGTCCCAGCATGCAGCTGCACCTTCTTATTCTTCTTCTTCTTATTCTTCTTCCCTTTCTTAAAGGGTCGACGATCAGAAGAAGACCCTCCCACAACATTCACTGACTCCTTATGGAGCTGGTGATCCTTCTCAAAGTTCTGCAGCAACCCCAACAAGCCGTGGTAGTTCACTGCAGGCTTTGTCATTCAAAAATGAGTAAGAAAGAGAAGGAAGGACTTGTGCAGAGAATTAAGGATCACATCCTTTCCGAGCTGCTCGTGCAGGGAAAAACCCAGTTTACTTAGGCACTCAATCATTTCGATCATGTACAGTACACGATCAGTGACTGAGGTTCCATCCCTCATCCGAGCATTAAAAATAGCACAACTAGTTTTGTGCCTTTCAACATCGTCAGGCGTGCCAAAAGAGTCGTTCAACATTTGAAGCATCTCCTGTGGCTGGACGTTCTTGAACCTGCGACTGAACTCATCATTCATTGTCGCCAGCATTATGCACCGGATGTTGGTGCGGTCGTTGAGCCACTTCTGGTAAGTGTCTCGGACCGTCCCTCTAACGTTCAGGATTGGCTCCTCAGGTACCGGATCTGTTACTACATAAAGGATCTGCTCATGCTCAAGAACGATTTTTAATTTTCGATACCAGCTATCGAAATTAAGTCCCATGAGCTTGTCATTATCTAATAATGATCGGAGCGACAGGGTAGTGGCCATAGCTGCATAAAGAAAAACCAGACCTATATTAGTACATAAATTATTAATACTAAAGACTTGAACTTTAGTCTAAAATTTCTCCCAGTATTTTTATGAATTGATAGCTTCAACCTTCAATTCGAGGAATTACTTTAATTTCTTAGTGAGTACTAGAATCCACACAGACTACACACGAGCCCAACTTTGGTTGGTCAACCCATGTGCATCTATGGGTAGGTTCATAACTAGTTGTTTCTCTAAACAACTTCTAGTAATTAATTTTGCCCCAGAACCTAATTAGTAGGGTTTGGCCTCCACTGAAAAAATCTGGTTAGGTCCAACCATTAACATGATTTGATTTGGTGAATCAGATCAATAAATGATCAAGCCCGACTTTGATCGGCCAACCTAACCACCATCAGAAAGACTCAAACCAAATTATCATACTATGAATGATAATTCCATTAGTCAATAAGCACCAGGCCTTTGGGCCTCCAATGATTATTAAACTAATGGACTCATTATCACTCACTTAATGGGAGGCTATGACTTAGTTATCAATATAACATAATCATTTTTAGGACCTAATAATTTTTTTTTGAGGATTTTAATAAAGAATAGATGAGAAAAAAATATCCAGTCAATTTCAATCCTCCCACTGACTTCACCAAGTCAGATTAAAAAGAATTTACTTAAAGCTGGCATTAGGAGCACCTAAATCAGTCAAACTGATTTACCTAATGACATGGGTGAGTCCTAATCTGTAGGAACCAGATCTAGGGTTTTAGGGTTAGATCTTGAAACTTTTTCAAGATCATACAGCGGAAGACTAAAATAAATCAAAATTTATTTTTTAAAATTAGAGAATCCCTAGATCTAAGATCTTATTATATGATTATTACATAGCATTAAATCAGAAATTAAAATATATAAATATAGCATGAACTACATGTTGATCATATCAACATGTTTCTATACTACATCTAATGTATGTATTAAACAATAGATCAGATCTATTACCTTACAAGTTAGACATTCTAACCTCACTGATCCGGGCTTGAGGATGATGTTGCAAGCCGCACACACATCCGGCCTCTAGGAGTCGTCCACACGAGCCCACGAATCTCAATCAGAAGTCCTGCTTCAGAAAATCAGCACAGTATGCTAGTACTGCGCTGATCCTTCTTTGATGGTTGATCAGGTGCCTCCTTCTTCTTGATTTGGACTCTTCCAAAGATGGAAAGTAAAAGAAGGAGTTTCAGATATGAGATACTCTCAGGAAACTCAAGATGGAGGGAGGAAAGATATGAAAAGAAACAACCCTAGAAGAAGACCCTCTTCTTCTTCTCATTTCTCTCTCTAGACACCCTAACTTGTGTCTTTTATATCTCCACGACCTAAAGGTCTTTCTTTCTAATTTTTGGATAGCTAAAAGGTCTCTCAAATCTCTATCTTCTCCAAAACTTTTATGAAGAAACTCATCTTATATAGAGAGATATGATAGAGTCCTTGTCTAGGTCAAATACCTAGTCAAGGCTTATCCAAACATGGCAAGTTAAGGGGTGCCCAACTCTTGAGCACCTCCTCTATATTTTTGTGCATGGATTACTAGCAAAGGGTGTACAATGTGTACCCTAAAATCCATAAAAATTTCAAAAAAAAATTGGATAAATTCGGTGCAAAATTGAAAGAGTTTTGGATTTCTAAAACTCTATCTCATAAAATTCGAAATCCAAACTTATTCCTTTTTGATTTGATCCAAACCACCTTCCATGTAAGAAAGAAGAGAGGAGACCTTTTGTGAATGTGGGAGAGACCTGGGAGAGGGATTTTGTCACACAAAATAAGAAAAGATTGGCCTTGAATGAGAGAGAGGGCGTGGGGAAGGCTTATGTGGTGCAAGGTGGAATCCTAGTCTTACTAGGATTCTATCTTATGACTTGTTTTAATTTGGTTTCCCAAACCAAATCAAACCAAAATTAGATCAACCCAATTAAAATAGGTCTTAACCCAATTAAAAACCTAATTTAATCAGATTAAATTAGATTTAAATCTGATTTAATTTTCTAATCAAATTAGAAGTTAGATTGACCTAAGTCCTAGTTGAACTAGGACTAGTTTTTCCTTGCACTTGGCTTATCCAATAAACCAATTGGACTTGATCCAATCAAGCCCAAACTAAATCTAATTAAATCATATTTAATTAAACTTAATCTCAGCCTATTGGCTTAATCAAATTAAGCCAATTAGCAATCGAATTGCTAATCGATCCTCCTGCAACACTTGCACTGGGTTAAATGTCAATCGTATTGATCATTTAACCCTAGAATGATTCTTAATCGTTGATCAACCATCCGATCGGATCATGAACTCTAATGTGTGTGACCTCATAGGTCCAAACCTAAGTCGATAGCACAAAAATAAATTTCTGTACCAATCGAAGTGACCATCTAGCAATGGTACCCGACGACCGGATAGGTCAAATGTATAGAACAACATCCTTAGAACCCATGCGGATATAGTTTTCATATAATTCATCCCCTTGACCAAAATGATCATAGGACACCCCAGAGTTCAACTGTCAACTCTGATCAGGTTGTCCACATTGTATTTCAAAATATCAAATCCATCTAATGGATTACCCTGGCCAAGATTTTGCAAAATTAAAATACAGCGACTCATTCTTCTCCAACTCTTGGAGTGGTCAATCCCATCTCGATCACACTCTGACTTCGTAAGTACTTGACTGTACCCAGAAGCCTTCCATCTTTGAATTAAAAATTAGTTAGTCCAGTACCAAAGCACAGTGAGTTGCTTGCAAGTCATTGAGGCGATCTCAAGTCTAAGGGACACTTATACCTATATCTCATCAGAGACATTTTCGACAGCAGAATGCTCTGAAGTTGGTCACGTTCAATGATGATGTACCCTTACATCTCACCTGTATGCCATACTAGTGTCTCCACACTCCTTGGTTAAGAGGACAACCAACCCATATGGCCTACAGCGACCTATGCTCGATAGAAGCTGTCGTCCTTATTAACAGCCTATCATTTGATCGTGAACAGTTTTAAGGACTAATCGATAAATCTTCTCTTTATTAAACTTAAATAGTCCTAAGGACTTCATCATAACAACGGAGTTCATTAGAAGATGAAAGCTTATGATGAAGATGCCAAATATATTTTATTTATTAACAAATCAATTACAATTACTTGGTTGCTCAACCGTCAACAGCTTGACGATTGGCTTTTTGGGACACATTTTCTAACAACTCCCACTTATCCTAAAGCCACTCAGTACAGTATCTAATACCCATCTTCGACTTGTGGTTGTCGAACTCCTTTATCGCCAAAGCTTTAGTGAAGGGGTCGGCCAGGTTCTCCTTTCCGTCGATCTTCTGAAGGTCGACGTCATCTCGATCCACGATCTCTCAGACCAGGTGGAAGCGGCGCAAGATTGCTTCGTCCGCTGATGTGCTTTGGGTTCCTTCGCCTGAGTTATGGCACCAGTGCTGTTGCAGTAGAGCAGGACTGGACCATCGAGGGAGGGTGCTACTCTGAGCTCAGTGATGGATTTCCTCAGCCACACTGCTTCCTTCGCGGCATCCGATGCTGCGATGTACTTCGCTTCACAAACAGAGTCCGCCACAGTATGTTGCTTGGAACTCTTCCAGCAGATGGCTCCACCATTCAGAGTAAAGATATAACCCGACACGCTCCTGCTATCATCATGGTCAGATTGGAAGCTGAAGTCGTGAACCCCACAAGTTTCAGATCTGACTCACCATAAACCAACCATTGGTCCTTAGTATTTCTCAAATACTTAAGGATGGCTTTAACCACTTTTCAGTAATTTTTTCTAGGATCAGATTGGTATCTACTCACTACTCCTAGTGAGTATGCCACATCTGGTCTTGTACATGTCATGACGTACATGATAGATCTCACGACTGAAGTATATGGGACTCTACTCATACGCTTTCTCTCTTCAGGAGTTGTCAGACCATCCTTCTTAGAGAGAGAAATTCTTGGCCTATCGGTAGATAGCTCTTCTTGAAATTCTCCATGCTGAACCTCTTCAGCACAGTGTCTATGTACATGGACTGGGATAACCCAAGCATCCTTTTAGATCTATCCCTATAGATCTTCATCCCTAGATGTAGGATGCTTCACCCAAGTCCTTCATGGAGAACTGTGATGACAACCAAATTTTATTCCCTGTAGTGCGGGGATGTCATTTCTAATTAAGAGAATGTCATCCACGTACAAGACAAAGAATACCACAACTGAATCATTTGCCCATTTATAGATGCAGGGCTCTTCTCCATTCTTAATGAAGCCATACGTTTTGATCACCTTATCAAAATGCATGTTCCAACTCCGAGAAGCTTGCTTCAGTCCATAAATGGATCTCTGAAGCTTACACACCTTGGACTCATCTGTGGATGTAAACCCCTCAGGTTGTATCATATACACCTCTTCGGTCAGCTCTCCATTCAGGAAAGTTGTCTTTACATCCATCTGCCAGATCTCATAATCCAGATGGGCAGCTATTGCAAGCATTATCCGAATGGATTTGAGCATTGCCATAGGAGAAAAGTTTCATCATAGTCAATACCAAAATGTTGACGATACCCCTTGGCGACCAGACGGGCTTTATAGGTCTCCACCTTTCCATCTGCGCCCCTCTTCCTTTTGAAGACCCATTTACACCCAATGGGTTTAACCCCTTCAGGTGGGTCAACCAAAGTCCATACATCGTTGACCTTCATGGACTCCATTTCGGATTTCATGGCTTCAAGCCATTTCTCGAAATTAGGTCTCTGCATTGCATCCATATAGGTGATCGGATCCTCATTATTCTCATCAAGTTCGATGGGATCACCATCCCGGACCAAGAAACCGTAGTATCTGTCCGGCTGATGCGGTACTCTACCAGATCGCCTTAATGGTATAGGTACATTGGGCTCCAGATATGATCTAATCATATCAAACTCAGGTTCAGGTATTGGTGTCGGTCCTTCTACCTGTTGAACTTCATCAAGTTCAACCTTAGAGGCAACGGTTCCTTCACCAAGGAACTCCTTTTCTAAAAAGATTGCCTTAAGGCTGATGAATACCTTTTGTTCATTAGCATGGTAGAAAAAATATCTTTTTATCTCTTTGGGGTACCCTATGAATGAGCATTTGTCAGACCTAGGTCCAAGTTTGTCTGTGACTAATCGTTTGACATAGGTCGGGTACCCCAGACCCTGAGGTGTGAAAGTGCTGGCTTACGTCCTGTCCATATCTCATATGGAGTCTTAATTATAGACTTACTTGGAACCCTATTTACAGATAACAGGCCGATTCGAGTGCATATCCCCAGAAGGATATCGGCAAGCTGCAAAACCCATCATGGATCAGACCATGTCTAACAGAGTCCGATTCCTCCTTTCAGACACACCATTATGCTGTGGTGTTCTGGAGGAGTCCATTGGGAGAGAATCTCATTCTCTCCTAGATATATGAGAAACTCACTGGAAAGGTATTCTCCTCCTCGATCAGATCGAAGAGTTTTAATACTCTTTCCAGTTTTTTTTCTACTTCACTTCGGAATCGTTTGAACATTTCAAATGAATCTGACTTATGTTTCATCAGATAGACATATCCATATCGGGATAGGTCATCCGTGAAAGTTATGAAGTAGAAATATCCACCTCTAGCACTGGTGCTCATGGGCCTGCAAATATCAGTATGTACTAGGCCCAGAGCTCAGTAGCTCTCTCACCTTTTTCAGTAAAAGGTGACTTGGTCATTTTACCAAGTAGACAGGACTCACAGGTTGGAAGTGATTCACAATCACTGACTTTGAGGATTTTCTCTTGAGTTAACCTGTTTATTCTGTTCTTATTTATATGACCTAGCCTATAGTGCCATAAGTAGATATCTGACACACTATCTAATCTAGAGTGCTTGCCAGTTGAATAGACTCTTATCAGGCTTGATCTTTTTGGTCTGGCTCTACACTGATGTCCCAGCCTGAACTTGCACCTTCTTCACTTTCTTCTTCTTGTTCTTCTTCCCTTTCTTAAAGGTTGAGAACCAGAAGATGAACCTCCCACTAAGTTCACCGACTCCTTGTGAAGTTGGTGATCCTTCTCAAAGTTCTGAAGCAACCCCAGTAACCCGTGGTAGTTCTCTTCAGGCTTTGTCATTCTATAATGAGTGAGGAATGGGAGATAAGACTTGGGCAGCGAGTTCAGTATTGCATCTTTCCCAAGCTGCTCATGCAAGGGAAAGCAGAGCTTGCTCAATCGTTCCATCAGCTCGATCATGTACAATACATGATCAGTGACAGAGGCACCATCCCGTATTTTGGCATTGAAGATGGCACAACTAGTCTTGTGCCTCTCCACATCATCGGGTGTACCAAAGGCATCCTCCAACACTTGAAGCATCTCCTTTGGCTGAGCCATCTCGAATCTGTGACTGAACTCGTCGCTCATGGCAGCCAGCATGATACAGCACACCGTGGTCTGATCACTGAGCCACTTCTGGTAAGTGTCTCTGACTGTTCCACGTGCATTGGCAGCTGACTCCTCTGGTGCATGATCCATTATCACATATAGGATCCGTTCATGCTCCAGGAGTATCTTCAACTTTCGGTACTAGCTATCGAAGTTGGGTCCCACCAACTTATCATTGTCCAACAATGATCGGAGTGATAGGAAAGTGGCCATATTTGCACAAAGGAGAACCATAACCTAATTAGTAATTGATTCATTAAACCTAAAGATTTGGACTTTAATCAAAAGGTTTCTCCCACTATTTTATTCGAATTTGTAGTCTCTACCTCAAATTCGAGGAATTACCCTAATTCCTTAGTGGGTACTAGAATCCACTTAGACTGCACACAAGCCCAACTTTGGTTGGCCAACCCATGTACATCTAAGGGTAGGTTCATAACCAATTATTTCTCTAAACAATTTCTAGTAATTTTAATTTTATCCCAGAAACCTAATCAGTAGGCTTTGGCCTCTACTGTAAGGATCCGGTTAGGTCCAACCATTAACATGATCATACTTGGTGTATCTAACCAACGAATGATTAAGCCCAACTTTGGTTGGCTCACCTAACCACCATTAGAGAGACACTTCCAAGTCATCATATGATGAATGATAATTCCATTAGTCAACCAGCACCAGACCTTTGGGTCTGCAATGATTATTGAGTTAATAAACTCATTATCAAACATCTTAATGGGAGGCTATGACTCAGTTATCTCCATAACTTTTCATTTTAAGGACCTAATAATTTTAGAGGATTTAAATAATATAGAGGATGAGATCAGATGAACCAGCTTATCATGATCCCCCACTGGCTTCACCAAGTCAGCTTAAGAGAGACCATTAAAAGGGCTGGTCTAGGAGCACCTAAATCAGTCACACTGATTTACCTAGCTGATATGGGTCAGCTCGAATAGTCAAGTGATCCGATCAAAACATAATTTCACCAAGAGGCCAGGTAAGTTTGATCAGTGGGAGGGTCTGCCAAAGCTTGCCTTAGACACCATCAGAAATGGCCAGGTAAGCGGGCTCTCAATTAAAAACCACCGGTCTGGTTTACTTTAGACACCAACTGGTTTAATTAGTTTCGATTAGATCAACCTAACAGTTCGTGCTAGACCGCTTAGCCAAGAATCAAGTCCATTTGGTTCTCGTTAAAGACATGGACTTGACCAACTACAACTATTGTAATTGATCTAGAGAATCCTTGACCTAATCTAAGACAACAATTGATTAGATTTAGTCAATTCTCTAATTAAGTCCATCTTTAATCTAACCATAGGTCTAACCCAATTAATGGACCTAATTCTCACTAACCCATTAACCCAATGTGTTATGATTTGTGTCTTAGTTTTTCAATTCACAATCCTAGAACCTAATCAAACAACTTCTTAATTCTTAATTAAGTTTTGGGCTGAGGGTTGGGTTCGACTTTTCAAAAAATAATTTTCATATTTGTAAAATAATTTTACAATATGATTCTACCAACCATATTACATGTTTGATTCATAATCAAGATACAAATGAAATAAACATGAAACTACTTTAGATCTAATCTAAACAGGTTCATGTAATTGAAATAATTTCAACTTTAAACAATTTCTTTGCCCAAAAATTATTAACAAAGAGATTTTATTTCAGATTTAAATATCTTTTAAATTTAATAAATCATAAATTTAATCTAGATTATATCTAACAAAATTTATGATTAAAGATAGATCTACACAAACTAGGACAACCTTTGCACTGTAAGGGGTAAACCTTACAGCAGGACAACCTTGCAGTTCGTGATTGATCTAAAATTTTAATTTTAAATTTAATAATCAAATTTTAAATTAGATATAATCTAAGAAATAATCTAAGCATGTATAAATAATCATGTAATAAAGAACCTAGGCTCTGATACCAATTGTAGGAACCAGATTTAGGGTTTCAGGGTTAGATCTTGAAACTTTTTCAAGATCATACAGTGGAAGACTAAAATAAATTAAAATTTATTTTTTAAAACTAGAGAATCCCTAGATCTAAGATCCTATTACATGATTATTATATAGCATTAAATCAAAAATTAAAATATATAAATATAGCATGAACTACATGTTGATCATATCAACATGTTTCTATACTACATCTAATGTATGTATTAAACAATAGATCAGATCTATTACCTTGCAAGTTAGATGTTCTAACCTCACTGATCCGGGCTTGAGGATGATGTTGCAAGCTGCACACGTATCCGACCTTTAGGAGTCATCCACATGAGCCCACAAATCTCAATCAGAAGTCCTGCTTCAGGAAATCAGCACAGTATGCTAGTACTGCGCTGATCCTTCTTTGATGGTTGATCAGGTACCTCCTTCTTCTTGATTTGGACTCTTTCAAAGATGGAAAGTAAAAGGAGGAGTTTCAGATCTGAGACGCTCTCAGGAAACTCAAGATGGAGGGAGAAAAGATATGAAAACAAACAACCCTAGAAGAAGACCCTCTTCTTCTTCTCGTTTCTCTCTCTAGACACCCTAACTTGTGTCTTTTATATCTCCACAACCCAAAGGTCTTTCTCTCTGATTTTTGGATAGCTCAAAGGTCTCTCAAATCTCTATATTCTTCAAAATTTTATGAAGAAACTCATCTTATATAGAGAGATATGATAGAGTCTTTGTCTAGGTCAAATACCTAGTCAAGGCTTATCCAAACATGGCAAGTTAAGGGGTGCCCAACTCTTGAGCACCTCCTCTATATTTTCATACATGGATTACTAGAAAAGGATGCACAATTTGTACCCTAAAATCTATGAAAATTTAAAAAAAAATTTGGATAAATTCGGTGCAAAATTGAAAGAGTTTTGGATTTCTAAAACTCTATCTCATAGAATTCGAAATCCAAACTTATTCCTTTTTGATTTGATCCAAACCACCTTCCATGTAAGAAAGAAGAGAGGAGACCTTTTGTGAACGTGGGAGAGACCTAGGAGAGGGCTTTTGTCACATAAAATAAGAGGAGATTGGCATTGAATGAGAGAGAGGGCGTGGGGAAGGCTTATGTGGTGCAAGGTGGAATCCTAGTCTTACTAGGATTCTATCTTATGACTTGTTTTAATTTGGTTTTCCAAACCAAATCAAACCAAAATTAGATCAACCCAATTAAAATAGGTCTTAACCCAATTAAGAACCTAATTTAATCAGATTAAATTAGATTTAAATCTGATTTAATTTTCTAATCAAATTAGAAATTAGATTGACCCAAGTCCTAGTTGAACTAGGACTAGTTTTTCCTTGCACTTGGCTTATCCAATAAACCAATTGGACTTGATCCAATCAAGTCCAAACCAAATCTAATTAAATTATATTTAATTAAACTTAATCTCAGCCTATTGGCTTAATCAAATTAAGTCAATTAGTAATCAAATTGCTAATCGATCCTCCTGCAACACTTGCACTGGGTTAAATGTCAATCGTATTGATCATTTAACCCTAGAACGATTCTTAATCGTTGATCAACCATCCGATCGGATCATGAACTCTAATGTGTGTCACCTCATAGGTCTGAACCTAAGTCGGTAGTATAGGAATAAATTTTTGTACCAATCAAAGTGACCATCTAGCAATGGTACCCGACGATCGGATAGGTCGAATGTATAGAACAACATCCTTAGAACCCATGCGGATATAGTTTTCATATAATTCATCCCCTTGACCAAAATGATCATAGGACACCCCAGAGTTCAACTGTCAACTCTGATCAGGTTGTCCATATTGTATTTCAAAATATCAAATCCATCTAATGGATTATCCTGGCCAAGGTTTTGCTAAATTGAAATACAGTGACTCATTCTTCTCCAACTCTTGGAGTGGTCAATCCCATCTCGATCACACTCTGACTTCGCAAGTACTTGACTGTGCCCAGAAGCCTTCCATCTCTGAATTAGAAATTTAGTTAGTCCAGTACCAAAGCACAGTGAGTTGCTTGCAAGTCACTGAGGCGATCTCAAGTCTAAGGGACACTTATACCTATATCCCATCAGAGACATTCTTGACAGCAGAATACTCTGGAGTTGGTCACGTTCAATGATGATGTACCCTTACATCTCACCTGTATGCCATACCAGTGTCTCCGCACTCCTTGGTTAAGAGGACAACCAACCCATATGGCCTACAGCGACCTATGCTCGATAGAAGCTGTCGTCCTTATTAACAGCCTATCATTTGGTCGTGAACAGTTTTGAGGACTAATCGATAAATCCTCTCTTTATCGAACTTAAATAGTCCTAAGGACTTCATCATAACAACGGAGTTCATTAGAAGATGAAAGCTTATGATGAAGATGCCAAATATATTTTATTTATTAACAAATCAATTACAATTACTTGGTTGCTCAACCATCAACAGCTTGATGATTGGCTTTTTGAGACACATTTTCCAACATAATCACCAAGTGATCTAATCAAAACCTAATTCACCAGGTTGGCCAGGTAAGTGAGATCAGTGGTGGGGATAAGCCATTAACTCGTCAGAGATCAAATCACTGCAAGTAGCTCCCACTTAAAAACCACTGGTCAAACTGCCAAACTTACCTTAGACACCAATCGGTTCATTAGTTTTAATTTGATCAACTTAGTAAATAGGGTTCCACTGCGTAGCCATGAATTAAGTCCATCTTGGTCTAGTTAAAGATATGGACCCATTCTACTACAAATATTGGAGTTGAGTCTAGAGTATCCTTGACCTAATCTAATTCAACTTTTGATTAGATTTGACCAATTACTCTAATTTAGTCTATTTCTTTAAGCTAACCTTAGGTCTAACCCAATTATGGACCTAATCCATCTAACCCATTGACCCACAAGTTTATGCAATTGTCTTAGGTCTTAATTCATAATTTTAAACCTATTAGACAACACTTAATTCTTTTAATTAAGTATTTGGGCTGATGGGTCAGGGTTTGGCATTTCAAAAATAATTTTCAAATTTGAAAGGTTTTATTTTCTGTTCACCAAATATGTTGACTTATTACATAAATATATCAGTATATTTCATAAATAGCAATCCTATTGCTAATTACATAACAGAAAATAACTCAATCAAAATAAATCATAAATATTTCTTTCGCTGCTTCATCTGTATGGGATATAATCGCATCGGCACCCCTACCACCATAGGAGACCCCATCGAATGGGAAGAGAGGGCCTTTAAACCCTACTTTTCTCTTATGACCGGATGGCCATGGCAACCAACTCAATTCGATTACTTGCTACTTGGATCAAGTATATCTAAATATACTAATTTCAAAATTTAAATTTCAAATTTCAAATTTTAAATTTTGAATTTCAAATGTCAAACAAATTTTAAATTTCAAATTTCAAATTTCAAAATTTTGAATTTCAAATTTGAAATTTCAACAAAATTTCAAATTTCAAATTTTAAATTTCAAATTTTTGAATTTTGAATTTCGAATTTCAAATTTTAAAATTCAAATTTCAAATTTTGAATTTCAAATTTTTAAATTTTGAATTTCGAACAATTTTCAAAATTTAAATTTTAAATTTTAAATTTTAAATTTTAAATTTAAACTTTTAGATTACAACTTAATCTACACATGCAAATATATATATCTTATCTAAGAACTCGCTCTGATACTATTTTTGGGAAAATTCAGTGCAGGGGTAAAATGATAATTTTAAAACTTTTTCAAAATTATTATTTTATAGTAGAAATTATTAATTAATCTAATTAATTAATAAAAATTTACCCTACACTATGATCTAAATATGATATATAGCATGCATGTATTTAAATTTGAAATTCAAATTTGAATAGTAAATACTTTACTGTAATGTGTTCAGAACACAATACCTTTGTGCGGATAGTAGATCATCATAATCTGATCACCGTCAAGAGAGTCTGATTATCACGATGCAGTCACACAGTGTGTCTAACCTCTGTGGATCGTCCACACGAAGCTCCTGATCTGATCGACTCCTCACGAGTGCTAGTCATTGTAGAGCCCTTTCGACGGTCGATGCTGATCGAACTCTTTCGATTGATGTCTGCCAATTCTTTGGATGCTCTAGATCATCAACAGATATGGTTGAGAGGATGTTGAAGATCTCTCTAAAATTTGGTGGGCTCACGACACTCGTAGCTCATCTTCTCACTTCCTGAACTCCAGGCTGAAACACTGAAGAACTCACTGAAACCCTGTGCACACTTTTTCTTTCTTTTCTTTCTTTTTCTCTCGAAAGGATATAGACCTTCACCTTGCACACAAGGATTCCTCACGCCTATATTTTCTCTCCAATTTTTTTTTTCACACGCCCCACTCTTCTCCTCCATTTAAAACAATGTCAAACGTCTTATCCACGTGAGAGGATAAAGATGAGTAATTGCACATTTGAATTCAAATCAAATTTTGAATTCAAATGGAAATCAATTTATCCCTATCCACTAAGGGTGTGAGAAGAGGAGGGCATGGCTTAATTTGTGCATGATGATTTCATAAGAAATTTTCTCATGTAATAAATGGGACACTAAAAGAGGATAAGGTCAAGGCGCTAAGATTGGTTGCTCATTCAAATTCAAACTTTGTTTTGAATTTGAATGGCCAACCAATCATCCTTATCCACTCATTTGGTGCATTAAAGTAGGGCGTGAGGAGGGCTTTGCGTGAGAAAAAATTTATGAGAACTTCCTTCTCGTGAATTCAAATGGGCGCAGTGGAAGTGAGGTGGCGCAGGGAGAATGGGTCAAGGTGGTTTCATTATTTAAACCAATCTAATTGAACCAAATAAGTTAGGCCCAATTAGAATAATTTAAATCTAACTTAATTAGGCTTAATTAGGCTCAATAAAATCCTAATCAAATCAGGAATTGATTAAGCCCAACCCTTGATCAAATCAGGGACCAAACCATCTCGACGATTAGGTCAACTCTTAACCTAATCGAGTCAAATCCAACTGAATCCAATTCAATTGGACTTGATCCAAAAATAATTACTCAATCAAATTGAGTTAATTAATGATCAAATCACTAATTAAACTTTTTATAAATATTGAGTCCAAATTCGATAGGTAATTGGGCATCAGAATTCATCGATATGTAACCCTGATCGAAGAGTCCCAAACCAGTGGGACTCTTGACCCCGATACCCAAAATGTGTGGGACTCATGATCAGAGAATCTTGATTTTCGATCACAGAGTCCCAGACACATAGGACTCATAGTCCACGAGCATTAGAAATCTCCATCAGCCATCAGATCAGATAGGAATCTCTAATGTGTGTGACCCCACAGGTTCGAACCTAAGCCGGTAGCACAGGAACCAATTTCTGTACTAATCGAAGTGACCATCTAGCAATGATACTCGATGATCGGATAGGTCGAATAGTCATAATCGCAACACTCAGAACCTATGTGAATATGGTTACTGTATAATTCATCCTTTTGACCTCTGTGTTTAGGATGACTCAGGGTTAAACTGTCAACCCTGATTAGATCATCTGAATCATGTTCAACTCAAACAGTCCTGTGACTCCTCACAAAGACTACCCTGACCAAGATTTTGCTAAATTGAAACATGACTGTACACAGCTCCTAAACTGGAGTGGTCAATTCCATCTTGACACACGCACCGACAAGTCAAGTACTTGACTACACCCAGCAGCCTTCCATCACTGAATTAGAAATTTAGGTAGTCCAGTGTCTAAGTGCAGTGAGTTGCTTGCAAGTCACCATGGCGGTCTCAGGTCGGAGGGACATTTATACTCATATTCCATCGGAGCAAATCTTGACAGCAGAAATAGCTCCGGAGTCGGTCACGTTCAGTGCAGATGTACCTTTACATCTCACCTGTATGTCATACCAGTGTCTCCACACTCATTGGTTAAGAGGACAACCAACCTATATGGCATACAACGACCTATGCTTGATAAACATTGTCGTCCTTGGTAACAACGTATCATTTGGTCACGAACAGATTTAAGGGCTAAACGACAACTCCTCCTTTGTCGAGTCTAAATAGTCCTAAGGACTTCACCACAACATAGGAGTTCATTAGAAGATGAAATATTTTGTGATGAAAAATACCAAAATAATTTTTTATTAATTCATAGTTCATGTATATATACAAAAATGAGCACAACCGTCAATAGGCTGACGATTGGCTTTGGGACACTATTCCCAACAGTAGCACCAAAAGGTATGTATATGATACAGACCTATTTTTCATTGAGTGGTTCAGACTCTGATATCTGGATATTAGATACCACCTATAGATTGTATATTTGTAATTCATTACAGCGACTATAGAATATCAAAAGTCTGAAAAGAGGTGGCCTCGAGCTCTATGGTGCAAGTGGAGAGTCCATTAGTACAGAGGCTATGGAAATCTGTATGCTTGATTTGCCTTCGAGCAAAATTTTAGAATTAAAAGACTGTTATTACATACCAAAGATCATTAGAAATATTATTTCTACAATTTTATTGTAAAAATAAAGTTATGAAATAAGGCTAATAGAAAATGGATGCTCTATTTTTTTTCTAATAAATATTATGGCAGTAGTTATATTGATAACAATCTTTTAATTTGTACACTCAATAAAATATTTTTTATATTAAAAGAAATATGAAAAGAAAGAGAGAAGATGTGAATGTCATATATCTTTTGCTTTTCGTCTTGGTCATATTAGTGAGTCAAGGATTAACAATTTATAGAAAGAAGAATTCTTTGATCCATATGATTATAAATTATTGGAAACTTATAAATCTTGTCTTATGTATAAGATGACTAAGACTCTATTTTTTGGATATGGAGAGAGGACGAATGAGTTATTAGTTCTAGTACATATAGATATATGTGGACCAATGATAACTCAGGTTAGAGGTGGATACTCCAATTTTATTACCTTTATGGAAGATTTATCAAGGTTCGGATATGTGTATCTTATAAAATATAAATTCAGAGCTTTTGATAAGTTCAAAGAGTATCAATATATGATTGAGAAACAAATGAAAAAGGTATCGAGATTCTTCGATTTGATCGAGGAGAAAAATACTTATCCAGTAAATTTTTTGATCATCTTAAAAGTAAAAGTATTCTCTCTGAATGGACCCCTCTTTATACACCTCAGTTAAATGGTGTAGCAGAAAGGAGGAATCACACTTTAATGGATACGATGCAGTCTATGATGTACTTCACTGATCTCCCAATATCTTTTTAGAGATATTTTTTAGAGACTGCCGCATACATATTAAACAGAGTACCTTCAAAGTCTATTGCAAGCACACCATATGAAATATGGAAGGGAAGGAAGCCTAATCTTAAACATCTTAAGATTTGGGGTTGTCCTGCTTATGTCAGAAATATTTTTGGACAAAAGCTTAGTACTAGATTAGTTAAGTATAGATTTGTAGGATATCCTAAGAAAATTAATGGATATTACTTCTACCATCTACTGAACAAAAGGTGTTTGTTAGTAGGCATGCCACTTTCTTGAAAAATAAACTCATCCAAGAAGAAAGCAGTGGGAGAAATATTGAACTTACTGAATTTTATGATCTACAAACTAATCCAAAAATACCGATAGTTGGACCACAAGAAGATCCTCAATCAAAAGTACCTAAAGATGAGGTACATCCATATGAAGATCAGATAGAGTGCATCAAGCACCTCTGAGATTTGATGACAATATGATCAACATCATTCAAGATGATGATCCATGACCTATTCGAAACTGTCATGAGTAGAGACTCAGACAGATGGCTGAAAGTTATGAAATCTGAGATAGACTCAATGTATATCAACCAAGAGCAGATCTTGGTTGATGCACCTAAGGGTGTGAAATCTATGATGAAATCTTCTCACCAGTGGCTATGTTCAAGTCCATCCAGATTTTGCTTGCTACAGTAGCATACTACGATTATGAGATCTAACAAATGGATATCAAGACTGCATTCTTCAATTATAATCTAGAGGAAGAAGTTTATATGACTTAGCCAGAGGGATTTATCTTAAGTGGGAGGGCAAATCAAGTATGCAAGCTAAAGAGATCCATCTATAGATTAAAGCAGGCTTCGAGGAGCTGGAATATTTGATTTGATATGACAGTCAAAGAGTTTGACTTTATCAAAAATAAGGATGAACTATGTGTGTGTAAGAAGATAAGTGGAAGTGCTGTTCTCTTCTTGGTTTTATATGTCGATGATATACTGTTCATTGAAAATGATATCTCAATAATGCAATCGGTCAAGACTTGGCTATCGAACAAGTTTTCTATGAAAGACTTAGGTGAAGCATCTTATGTACTGGGTATAAAGATCTATAGAGATAGATCTAAAAGAATGTTAGGCTTATCTCAGTCACGATACATAGATCTCATATTAAAGAGATTTAATATGGAGGCTAGTAAGAGAGGTTACTTGCCTGCAAGTCATGGTATACATCACTCTAAGAAAATATGTCCTAAGATATTAGAGGAGAGAAAGAGGATGAATGAAATCTCTTATGCTTTGGCTATGGGATCAATTATGTATACCATGCTATGTACCAAGCCTGATATAACTTATGCTTTGGACATAGCTATCAGATTTCAAGCTGATCCAAGAGAGAATCTTTGGAAAGCGGATGATAGTAAGTCAATATCAGGATATGTGTTTACCTTAATGATGGGACAGTTAGTTGAAAGAGTTTCAAGTAGTAGACAATAGCTGACTCAACTACTGAGGCAGAGTACATCGCTGCTAGTGAAGCCATTAAGGAAGCTATCTGGATGAAGAAATTCATCATGAATTTAAGAGTCATTCCTAAGAATGAAGGACCAGTGTCACTCTATCGTGATAACACTGAGGCCATTATTCAAGCAAAGGAATCTAGGTCTCATTATAGATCCAAGCACATCTTCAGATGCTTTCATCTCATTAGAGACAAGATGTTATCCTTGACCGAGTAGATAGAAAGAATAATATAGCAGACCCATTCACTAAGGCCATACCACAGTAGCTAAATGATCGCCATCTTGATTGTATGAGATACAAAGGTGATTGACTTTAGTGCAAGTGAGAGATTGAAAGAAGAGTGCTCTATAAGTCAATCGTAAGTTTGTTGCGATGGAACTTTTCTTTATAATTTTTTAACTCATGAAATGATATTTATTATTTAAGATATTAATTCATCATATTAGCTGCATCTTATTATGTCTAAGATTATGATAAATCCCAAAGATTAGGGCAATAGTTTTAGGAGATATGAATAGATCATGCTAGTGAGACTTAAAATTCTAAAATTATAATCTTAAACATTCCTGGTCGTAGGAGCATTGAGTCAGGGATCAATATTCCGGATAGACTGGCACATCCTATGCATGCTCGATGGAATGGGTGGCAGATCTCACTAGCTACTTATGTGGGACATTAATACAAGGATATGGATGCTCATTTAGAAAATGAGTCCACCAAATTGACTCGATGAAAGAGAAATCTTATGGAAGCCTTACTTGCATATCAAAGATAGTTCTCTAAGTGGGAGTTATGCAAGTGATCCTTAGACCTGAGACCATCATGAAATCTTATGCACATGAACTCATATTTTGGTTCATACTCTAGCATGGCATTAAGATATATACGAGATGTTCTGGATATGGTGGATTGTGAATGAAGGTTGTGAGTAGGTCAACATAGAATCGATCACTCTTAGTAAGAGGATATTGCATCCTATGTATTCTCAATCCTAAATGACTCCAAAAAAATCTTTTGGCCAAAAGCAAAAAGGAGATTAGAAAGAGTTTTTAATGCTTCTTCATTGGAGTCATCATTGGTTAATTGAAAATTAATATGAATGTGTGTTTGAGTTTGACAGGATTCCATACTTATGAACATATTTAGGGTGCTGGGATGATCGAAGGATTGTATTGCACGGTATCTTATCACTGAAGGGTATATTTGATATTTCTAATAAATTTTTACATCTTCTGGGTAGTCATGATACATTACTAGATGTCAATCTTGACTTGCAAGTTTTTGATTGAATTAAAGAGTTTAATTTGAATGCCAATTAGAAAGAGTTCTAATTATTGAAATCGGGTTAGCTCGATTGGACTTAAATCGGTTAGATTAAATTCAATCAAATTAGATCAACTTACATACAGACCTACTACAGTTAGATGTAGAACCTAATGAGTCATACACATATAAAAATTTATCAAGGACCTTTTTGAAAAAGGTTGATTGAAATTTTGGATTCAATCAGGGCTCCGATAAGCATATTAGCACGTGTGGAACCCTTGCTCTTTTGGAGATCAATTTGATCTCATCTCTTGCTAATTAGCTAGCCCAATTTGATGGACATTTGGGTCAGTCAAGCCACCTAGAAGTAGTTAAAAAGAGGTACCATATCTAATGTACACACCAAATAACTAAGAGTCCAACTTAAGAAGGACTTTTGGCGCTAATATGCAGAATGCATGTGCACTTTATTTATGGCATGGAGAAGGACAAAGAATTCTTTTGTTTTGAGATTTTATTTTTTATAAAAAATAGATTATATGATGAGCCACCTAGCATACCTTTTGAAGTATAAAAATCTATCAGATTGTGCATGAAAAAAATTATTTGAAACATTGCTGCACGCGCGACAGTTTTTTTGGATGCGCGAAGGGATGTGAAGACTCCTTTTGTTTAGGGAGTCTTAAGCAACTTTTTATCTGATAATTTTTGTGATAAGGATCAATTTTAAGTGTTGATCATGTAATAAAAATCTAAAAAATTATCAGGTTAAGAAAGATTGCTTTTCACACCCTTTTCTGGGCGTGCGTGCGTGTGACAGGGAGAAGGTGCTCGCACATCTCTTCAGTGAAGAGTCCTTCTCACATATGAACTCTTATCCAAATAATATGTCATTTGGTGATGGCCTTCCTATTTGAATAAAGGTTTATGTGGAAAAAGTTCACACTAATCTGATATGTGAAGAGACATAAAAAGCATCTTGTTCTGGGCATGCACGTGTGAGAAGGCAGGAATCGACGTATCACCCCCTGAAGAGTCCTTCTGTTTAAGGACTCTCAGATAAGTGATACAAGGACTTGATATACCTTTCTAGATGAGGTGTGCTTCTTTATTAGCACCCCATCTAGTGCTATAAATAGGGGATGACAGATGGGGTGATCATTCAATTCTTACATCCCCTGTCCACTCCCTCTCTCCCTCCTCACAACTCTAGGTTTTAGGACAAGGCTTGTTCTTTTAAGACAAGCCTAATCCTAATAGCTCTAAGGGTTTAAGAGGTCTAGAAAAAGGTGGTTAAATCCAGTGGATGATTCAAAAAGGTTCAAACTCAGGTCTAGATGAAGATCTGATTGATTGATGGCTAGTCGAGTTTTAGTGGCTAGAACTCTTGAAGCAAGGTGAAGAAGGAGCACTGTTCTTGGTTCAGTTTCTATGTGGATCACCATTGGAGGGTGGACACTTAGATGCCTTATAAAAATTAAGATTAGCATTATAGATATTCTTCTTATCTGAATTTATATTTATTATACTTTGATTATTATAGTTAAGGATTTCTGGGCATTGGGGTTTTCGATGCATCGGATGTTTTGAATAAAAATTTTAAACACCTAATCCTTTCACTGCACCATCAGATCCCAACAGTGGTATTAGAGCCTATCTTAATCTATATAATGAAAGATTAAATTATTATCTTGATTGTGATCAAGCATGGATTTTTAGTTTGGTTCAAGTCGGCTCAACGATTGAACCTGATTGAACATCCAAACCCTAGTATGTCTTAGGATATGTTTTAAATATAAAATGCATGATGCATGTATAAAATCTTTTTTAGTAGCTTAGTACTCTAATTGAATTTATCATCAGGCCCTCGATCATAAGAGCAAATAGGATTCAGAGACCCTCTCTTCCTATTCAATAGGGTACTCTTATGGTGCATAGGGGTTATTGTGATGTCCTAAGAAGAAGAACCGCGAAAAGAATATTTTGTATTCATACACGTTATTAGAACTTCATGTATATGCGATATGCTTGAGATGCTTAGTTATAATCATATTGAATGATTATGATTTCATATCTTAGAGATATGAATAGAAGCCATGATTAGTTGTTATGATTATTAAGATATAACTATAATAGTGCATCATTGTGATTGAATTAGGATGTGCTTGAGACCATTAAAGCCCTCATAAAAATTATATTAAATTGCAGTATTATGAATCAGTAGTTGACCTATTTCTTGAATCAATTAATCAATTGGTGCCTAAAGAGTGTTTCAAATATGGTGGTTATTTAATCGGTTCCGTTGTTGGCCTGACTAATTTTATTAGTATCTAAGAAAAGCAACGGGGGGATCCCCACCAATCTTAACACTTTTCTGATCAATTGGATTAGTTCAAATCTTGAATGATGGTGGCTCAGTGTTTTGAACACCACATATGCCTTCCTTCATGCCTAGTCAATATGCTATCAAAAATCATAGTAGGTTTGTTGTGATATCCATAAGGCTTGCTATGGAGATTGATGTGGATTTGTTTTGATGCATATTATATGCTTTATGGCATATTGAATATGTTGCTTTATTGTGATATCCATAAGGATATCATTTTTCAGATATGGTTGTATGAAAATGAAAGGTCTGACTTAACTAAAAAATACTATAGTTTGTTGTGATATCCACAAAGCTATAAGTATTTTTAGAGGCAGATTATTGTAGGAACCAGATCTAGGGTTTCAGGGTTAGATCTTGAAACTTTTTCAAGATCATACAGTGGAAGACTAAAATAAATCAAAATTATTTTTTAAAATTAGAGAATCTCTAGATCTAAGATCTTATTACATGATTATTATATAGCATTAAATCAAAAATTAAAATATATAAATATAGCATGAACTACATGTTGATCATATCAACATGTTTCTATACTACATCTAATGTATGTATTAAACAATAGATCAGATCTATTACCCTGCAAGTTAGATGTTCTAACCTCGCTGATCCAGGCTTGAGGATGATGTTGCAAGCCGCACACTGTCCGGCCTCTAGGAGTCATCCACACGAGCCCACGAATCTCGATCAGAAGTCCTACTTCAGGAAATCAGCACAGTATGCTAGTACTGCGCTGATCCTTCTTTGATGGTTGATCAGGTGCCTCCTTCTTCTTGATTTGGACTCTTCCAAAGATGGAAAGTAGAAGGAAGAGTTTCAGATCTGAGACACTCTCAGGAAACTCAAGATGAAGGGAGGAAAGATATGAAAACAAATAACCCTAGAAGAAGACCCTCTTCTTCTTCTCGTTTCTCTCTCTAGACACCCTAACCTGTGTCTTTTATATCTCCACGACCCAAAGGTATTTCTCTTTGATTTTTGGATGGCCAAAGGTCTCTCAAATCTCTATATTTTTTGAAACTTTCATGAAGAAACTCATCTTATATAGAGAGATATGATAGAGTCCTTGTCTAGGTCAAATAGCTAGTCAAGGCTTATCCAAACATGGCAAGTTAAGGGGCGCCCAACTCTTAAGCACCTCCTCCATATTTTTGTGCATGGATCACTAGCAAAGGGTGCACAATATGTACCTTAAAAGTCATAAAAATTCCAAAAAAATTTGGATAAATTCGGTGCAAAATTGAAAGAGTTTTGGATTTCTAAAACTCTATCTCAAAGAATTCAAATCCAAACTTATTCCTTTTTTATTTGATCCAAACCACCTTCCATGTAAGAAAGAAGAGAGGATACCTTTTGTGAATGTGGGAGAGACCTGGGAGAGGGCTTTTGTCACACAAAATAAGAGGAGATTGGCGTTGAATGAGAGAGAGGGCGTGGGGAAGGCTTATGTGGTGCAAGGTGGAATCCTAGTCTTACTAGGATTCTATCTTATGACTTGTTTTAATTTGGTTTCCCAAACCAAATCAAACCAAAATTAGATCAACCTAATTAAAATAGATCTTAACTCAATTAAGAACCTAATTTAATCAGATTAAATTAGATTTAAATTTGATTTAATTTTTAATCAAATTAGAAATTAGATTGACCCAAGTCCTAGTTGAACTAGGACTAGTTTTTCCTTGCACTTGGCTTATCCAATAAACTAATTGGACTTGATCCAATCAAGCTCAAACTAAATCTAATTAAATTATATTTAATTAGACTTAATCTCAGCCCATTGGCTTAATCAAATTAAGCCAATTAGCAATCAAATTGCTAATCGATCCTCCTGCAACACTTGCACTGGGTTAAATGTCAATCGTATTGATCATTTAACCCTAGAATGATTCTTAATCGTTGATCAACCATCCGATCAGATCATGAACTCTAATGTGTGTGACCTCATAGGTCAGAACCTAAGCTGATAGCATAGAAATAAATTTTTTACCAATCAAAGTGACCATCTAGCAATGGTACCCGATGATCGAATAGGTCGAATGTGTAGAACAACATCCTTAGAACCCATGCGGATATAGTTTTCATATAATTCATCCCTTGACCAAAATGATCATAGGATACCCCAGAGTTCAACTGTCAACTCTGATCAGGTTGTCCACATTGTATTTTAAAATATCAAATCTATTGATGGATTACCCTGGCCAAGGTTTTGCTAAATTGAAATACAGTGACTCATTCTTCTCCAACTCTTGGAGTGGTCAATCCCATCTCGATCACACTCTGACTTCGCAAGTACTTGACTGTGCCTAGAAGCCTTCCATCCTGAATTAAAAATTCAGTTAGTCCAGTACCAAAGCATAGTGAGTTGCTTGCAAGTCACTAAGGCGATCTCAAGTCTAAGGGACACTTATACCTATATCCCATCAGAGACATTCTTGACAGCAGAATACTCTGGAGTTGGTCACGTTCAATGATGATGTACCAGTATATCTCACCTGTATGCCATACCAGTGTCTCCACACTCTTTGGTTAAGAGGACAACCAACCCATATGGCCTACAGCGACCTATGCTCGATAGAAGCTGTCGTCCTTATTAACAGCCTATCATTTGATCGTGAACTCTTTTAAGGACTAATCGATAAATCCTCTCTTTATCGAATCTAAATAGTCCTAAGGACTTCATCATAACAACAGAGTTCATTAGATGATGAAAGCTTATGATGAAAATACCAAATATATTTTATTTATTAAAAATCAATTACAATACTTGGTTGTTCAACCGTCAACAGCTTGACGATTGGCTTTTTGGGACACATTTCCCAACAACTCCCACTTGTCCTAAAGCCACTCGGCACATTATCTAATACCCATCTTCGACTTGTGGTTGTCGAACTCCTTTATCACCAGGGCTTTAGTGAAGGGGTCGGTCAGGTTCTCCTTTTCGTCGATCTTCTGAAGGTCGATGTCACCTCGATCCACGATCTCCCGGACCAGGTGGAAGCGGCGCAAGATGTGCTTTGTCCGCTGATGTGCTTTGGGTTCCTTCGCCTGAGCTATGGCACCAGTGCTGTCGCAGTAGAGCAGGATCGGACCATCGAGGGAGGGTGCTACTCCGAGCTTGTTGATGAATTTTCTCAGCCACACAGCTTCCTTCGCGGCATCCGATGCTGCGTTGTACTCCGCTTCACAAACAGAGTCTGCCACAGTATGTTGCTTGAAACTCTTCCAGCAGATGGCTCCACCATTCAGAGTAAAGATATAATCCGACACGCTCCTGCTGTCATCATGGTCAGATTGGAAGCTGGAGTCTGTGAACCCCATAAGTTTCAGATCTGACTCCCATAAACCAACCATTGGTCCTTAGTATTTCTCAAATACTTAAGGATGGCTTTAACCACTTTCCAGTGATTTTCTCCAGGATCAGATTTTATCTACTCACTACTCCTAGTGAGTATGCCATATCTGGTCTTGTACATGTCATGGTGTACATGATAGATCTCATGGCTGAAGCATATGGGACTCTACTCATAAGCTCTCTCTCTTCTGGAGTTATCGGACAATCATTCTTAGAGAAAAAATTTTTTGGCCTATCGGTAGATAGCCCTTCTTGGAATTCTCCATGCTGAACCTCTTCAGCACAGTGTCTATGTACATGGACTGGGATAACCCAAGCATCCTTTAGATCTATCCCTATAGATCTTCATTCCTAAGATGTAGGATGCTTCACCCAAGTCCTTCATGAAGAACTGTGATGACAACCAAACTTTTATTCCCTATAGTGCGGGGATGTCATTTCCGATTAAGAGAATGTCATCCACGTACAAGATAAGGAATACCATAATTGGACCATTTGCCCATTTATAGATGCAGGGCTCTTCTCCATTCTTAATGAAGCCATATGTTTTGATCACCTTATCAAAATGCATGTTCTAACTCCGAGAAGCTTGCTTCAATCCATAAATGGATCTCTGAAGCTTGCACACCTTGGACTCATCTATGGATGTAAACCCCTCAGGTTGTATCATATACACCTCTTCGGTCAGCTCTCCATTCAGGAAAGCTGTCTTTACATCCATCTGCCAGATCTCATAATCCAGATGGCAGCTATTGCAAGCATTATCCGAATGGATTTGAGCATTGCCACAGGGGAAACATCTCGTCATAGTCAATACTATAATGTTGACGATACCCCTTGGCGACCAGACGGGCTTTATAGGTCTTCACCTTTCCGTCTGCGCTCCTCTTCCTTTTGAAGACCCATTTACACCCAATGGGTTTAACCCCTTCAGGTGGGTCAACCAATGTCCATACATCATTGACCTTCATGGACTCCATTTCGGATTTTATGGCTTCAAGCCATTTTTCAAAATCAGGTCTCTGCATTGCATCCATATAGGTGATCGGATCCTCATTATTCTCATCAAGTTCGATGGGATCACCATCCCGGATCAAGAAATCGTAGTATCTGTCCGGCTGATGCGGTACTCTACCGGATCGCCTTAATGGTGCAGGTACATTGGGCTCCAGATCTGATCTAATCATATCCGACTCAGTTCAACTATTGGTGTCGGTCCTTCTACTTGTTGAACTTCATCAAGTTCAACCTTAGAGGCAACGGTTCCTTCACCAAGGAACTTCTTTTCTAAAAAGATTGCCTTAAGGCTGACGAACACCTTTTGTTCATCAGCATGGTAGAAAAAATATCCTTTTGTCTCTTTGGGGTACCCTATGAATGAGCATTTGTCAGACCTAGGTCCAAGTTTATCTGTGACTAATCGTTTGACATAGGTCGGGCAACCCCAGACCCTAAGGTGTGAAAGTGCTGGCTTATGTCCCGTCCATATCTCATATGGAGTCTTAATTACAGACTTACTTGAAACTCTATTTAACAGATAATAGATCGATTTGAGTGCATATCCCCAGAAGGATATCGGCAAGCTAGCAAAACCCATCATGGATCGGACCATGTCTAACAGAGTCCGATTCCTCCTTTCAGACACACCATTATGCTGTGGTGTTCCTAGAGGAGTCCATTGGGAGAGAATCCCATTCTCTCTTAGATATGTGAGAAACTTACTAGAAAGGTATTCTCCTCCTCGATCAGATCGAAGAGTTTTAATACTCTTTCCAGTTTATTTTTCTACTTCACTTTGGAATCGTTTGAACATTTCAAATGAATCTGACTTATGTTTCATCAGATAGACATATCCATATCGGGATAGGTCATCCATGAAAGTTATGAAGTAGAAATATCCACCTCTAGCACTGGTGCTCATGGGCCCGCATACATCAGTATGTACTAGGCCCAAGAGCTCAGTAGCTCTCTCACCTTTTCTAGTAAAAGGTGACTTGGTCATTTTACCAAGAAGACAGGACTCACAGGTTGGAAGTGATTCACAATCACTGACTTCGAGGATTCTCTCTTGAGTCAATCGTTTATTCTGTTCTTGTTTATATGACCTAGCCTCCAATGCCATAAGTAGATATCTGACACACTATCTAATCTGGGGTGCTTGCCAGTAGAATAGACTCTTATCAGGCTTGATCTTTTTGGTCTGGCTCTGCACTGATGTCCCAGCCTAAACTTGCACCTTCTTCACTTTCTTCTTCTTGTTCTTCTTCCCTTTCTTAAAGGGTCGAGAACTAGAAGACGATCCCCCCACTAAGTTCACCGACTCCTTATGGAGTTGGTGATCTTTCTCAAAGTTCTGAAGCAACCCCAGTAATCCATGGTAGTTTACTTCAGGCTTTGTCATTCTATAATGAGTGAGGAATGGGAGATAAGACTTGGGCAGCGAGTTCAATATTGCATCTTTCCCAAGCTTCTCATGCAAGGGAAAGCCGAGCTTGCTCAATCATTCCATCAGCTCGATCATGTACAATACATGATCAGTGACAGAGGCACCATCCCGTATTTTGCGTTGAAGATGGCACAACTAGTCTTGTGCCTTTCCACATCATCGGGTGTGGCAAAGGCATCCTCCAACACTTGAAGCATGTCCTTTGGCTGAGCCATCTCGAATCTGTGACTGAACTCGTCGCTCATAGCAGCCAGCATGATACAGCGCACCATGGTCCAGTCACTGAGCCACTTCTGGTAAGTGTCTCTGACTGTTCCACGTGCATTGACAGCTGGCTCCTCAGGTGCAGGATCCATTATCACATATAGGATCCGTTCATGCTCCAGGACTATCTTCAACTTTCGGTACCAGCTACCGAAGTTGGGTCCCACCAACTTATCATTGTCCAACAATGATCGGAGCGATAGGGAAGTGGCCATATCTACACAAAAGAAAACCATAACCTAATTAGTAATTGATTCATTAAACCTAAGGATTTGGACTTTAATCAAAAGGTTTCTCCCACTATTTTATTCAAATTGGTAGCCTCTACCTCCAATTCGAGGAATTATCCTAATTCCTTAGTGGGTACTAGAATCCACTTAGACTGCACACAAGCCCAACTTTGGTTGGCCAACCCATGTACATCTAAGGGTAGGTTCATAACCAATTGTTTCTCTAAATAATTTTTAGTAATTTTAATTTTGCCCTAGAAACCTAATCAGTAGGCTTTGGCCTCACTGTAAGGATCCGGTTAGGTCCAACCATTAACATGATCATACTTGGTGTATCTAACCAACGAATGATTAAGCCCAACTTTGGTTGGCTCACCTAACCACCATTAGAGAGACACTTCCAAGTCATCATATGATGAGTGATAATTCCATTAGTCAACAAGCACCAGGCCTTTGGGTCTGCAATGATTATTGAGTTAATGGACTCATTATCAAACACCTTAATGGGAGGCTATGACTCAGTTATCTCTATAACTTTATCATTTTAAGGACCTAATAATTTTAGAAGATTTAAATAATATAGAGGATGAGGTCAGATGAACCAGCTTATCATGATCCTTCCACTGGCTTCACCAAGTCAGCTTAAGGGAGACCATTAAAAGGGCTGGTCTAGGAGTACCTAAATCAGTCACACTGATTTACCTAGCTGACATGGGTCAGCTCGAATAGTCAAGTGATCCGATCAAAATATAATTTCACCAAGAGGCCAGGTAAGTTCGATCAGTGGGAGGGTCTGCCAAAGCTTGCCTTAGACACCATCAGAAATGGCCAGGTAAGCGGGCTCCCAATTAAAAACCACTGGTCTGGTTTACCTTAGACACCAACTGGTTTAATTAGTTTCGATTAGATCAACCTAACAGTTTGTGCTAGACCGCTTAGCCAAGAATCAAGTCCATTTGGTTCTCGTTAAAGATATGGACTTGACCAACTACAACTATTGTAATTGATCTAGAGAATCCTTGACCTAATCTAAGACAACAATTGATTAGATTTAGTCAATTCTCTAATTAAGTCCATCTTTAATCTAACCATAGGTCTAACCCAATTAATGGACCTAATTCTCATTAACCCAATGTGTTATGGTTTGTGTCTTAGGTTCTTCAATTCACAATCCTAGAACCTAATCAAACAACTTCTTAATTCTTAATTAAGTTTTGGGTTGAGGGTTGGGTTCAGCTTTTCAAAAAATAATTTTCATATTTATAAAATAATTTTACAATATGATTCTACCAACCATATTGCATGTTTGATTCATAATCAAGATACAAGTAAAATAAATATGAAACTACTTTAGATCTAATCTAAACAGGTTCATGTAATTGAAATAATTTCAACTTTAAATAATTTCTTTGCACAAAAATTATTAACAAAGAGATTTTATTTCAGATTTAAACATCTTTTAAATCTAATAAATCATAAATTTAATCTAGATCATATCTAATAAATTTATGATTAAAGATAGATCGACACAAACTAGGACAACCTTTGCACTGTAAGGGATAAACCTTACAGCAGGACAACCTTGCAGTTCGTGATTGATCTAAAATTTTAATTTCAGATTTAATAATTAGATTATAAATTAGATCTAATCTAAGAAATAATCTAAGCATGTATAAATAATCATGTAATAAAGAACCTAGGCTCTGATACCAATTGTAGGAACCAGATCTAGGGTTTCAGGGTTAGATCTTGAAACTTTTTCAAGATCATACAGCGGAAGACTAAAATAAATCAAAATTATTTTTTAAAATCAAAGAATCTCTAGATCTAAGATCTTATTACATGATTATTACATAGCATTAAATCAAAAATTAAAATATATAAATATAGCATGAACTACATGTTGATCATATCAACATGTTTCTATACTACATCTAATGTATGTATTAAACAATAGATCAGATCTATTACCTTATAAGTTAGATGTTCTAGCATCGCTGATCCGGGCTTGAGGATGATGTTGCAAGCCGCACACACGTCCGACCTCTAGGAGTCGTCCACACAAGCCCACGAATCTCGATCAGAAGTCCTGCTTCAGGAAATCAGCACAGTATGCTAGTACTGCGCTGATCCTTCTTTGATGGTTGATCAGGTGCCTCCTTCTTCTTGATTTGGACTCTTCCAAAGATAGAAAGTAGAAGGAAGAGTTTCAAATTTGTGATGCTCTCAGGAAACTCAAGATGGAGGGAGGAAAGATATGAAAACAAACAACCCTAGAAGAAGACCCTCTTCTTCTTCTCGTTTCTCTCTCTAGACACCCTAACCTATGTCTTTTATATCTCTACGACCTAAAGGTCTTTCTCTCTGATTTATGGATGACCCAAAGGTCTCTCAAATCTCTATCTTCTTGAAAAATTTCATAAAAAAACTCATCTTATATAGAGAGATATGGTAGAGTCCTTATCTAGGTCAAATACCTAATCAAGGCTTATCCAAACATGGCAAGTTAAGGGGCACCCAACTCTTGAGCACCTCCTCCATATTTTTATACATGGATCACCAGCAAAGGGTGCACAATATATACCCTAAAAGCCATAAAAATTCCAAAAAAATTTGGAAAATTCGATGCAAAATTGAAAGAGTTTTGGATTTTTAAAACTCTATCTCATAGAATTCGAAATCCAAACTTATTCCTTTTTGATTTGATCCAAACCACCTTCCATGTAAGAAAGAAGAGAGGAGACCTTTTTTGAATGTGGGAGAGACCTGGGAGAGGGCTTTTGTCGCACAAAATAAGAGGATATTGGCGTTGAATGAGAGAGAGGGCGTGGGGAAGGCTTATGTGGTGCAAGGTGGAATCCTAGTCTTACTAGGATTCTATCTTATGACTTGTTTTAATTTGGTTTCCCAAACTAAATCAAACCAAAATTAGATAAACCTAATTAAAATAGGTCTTAACCCAATTAAGAACCTAATTTAATCAGATTAAATTAGATTTAAATCTGATTTAATTTTCTAATCAAATTAAAAATTAGATTGACCCAAGTCCTAGTTGAACTAGGACTAGTTTTTTCTTGCATTTGGCTTATCCAATAAACCAATTGGACTTGATCCAATCAAGCCCAAAATAAATTTAATTAAATTATATTTAATTAAATTTAATCTCAATCCATTGGCTTAATCAAATTAAGCCAAATAGCAATCGAATTGCTAATCGATCCTCCTGCAACACTTGCACTGGGTTAAATGTCAATCGTATTGATCATTTAACCCTAGAATGATTCTTAATCATTGATCAACCATCCGATCAGATCATGAACTCTAATGTGTGTGACCGCATAGGTCTGAACCTAAGTCGGTAGCACAGAAATAAATTCTTGTACCAATCGAAGTGACCATTTAGCAATGGTACCCGACGACCGGATAGGTCGAATATGTAGAACAACATCCTTAGAACCCATACGGATATAGTTTTCATATAATTCATCCTCTTGACCAAAATGATCATAGGACACCCCAGAGTTCAATTGTCAACTCTGATTAGGTTGTCCACATTGTATTTCAAAATATCAAATCCATCTGATGGATTACCCTGGCCAAGATTTTGCTAAATTGAAATACAGTGACTCATTCTTCTCCAACTCTTGGAGTGGTCAATCCCATCTCGATCACACTCTGACTTCGCAAGTACTTGACTGTGCCCAGAAGCCTTCCATCCCTGAATTAGAAATTTAGTTAGTCCAGTACCAAAGCACAGTGAGTTGCTTGCAAGTCACTGAGGCGATCTCAAGTCTAAGGGACACTTATACCTATATCCCATCAGAGACATTCTTGACAGCAGAATACTCTGGAGTTGGTCACATTCAATGATGATGTACCAGTACATCTCACCTGTATGCCATACCAGTGTCTCCACACTCTTTGGTTAAGAGGACAACCAACCCATATGGCCTACAGCGACCTATGCTCGATAGAAGCTGTCGTCCTTATTAACAGCCTATCATTTGGTCGTGAACTGTTTTAAGGACTAATCGATAAATCCTCTCTTTATCGAATCTAAATAGTCCTAAAGACTTCATCATAACAACGGAGTTCATTAGAAGATGAAAGCTTATGATGAAAATGCTAAATATATTTTATTTATTAACAAATCAATTATAATACTTGGTTGTTCAACCATCAACAGCTTGACGATTGACTTTTTGAGACACATTTCCCAACAGTTATGCTGAGAGTTGCATTAGAAGTAATTGGATAGGTTTTTCTACCTTTGAACTTATTGAGGTTTGTTGTGATATCCACAAGGCTTCATTGAGAGATTAGGATCTCAATTCCACTAAGAAACCAGATTAGGATTTTTCGTTTACTATAGGAGAGGGATATGGTATCTGATAAAATAGTGGAAGATATAACTAGTTTAAAAGTCCTCATCTAGTTATGTATATCAAACATGAGTGGTCTGCTTATACTATTGTTCTTTATTTATATAGATTTAAGTCTACATTATGGATTCTTTATTTTCATTGCATGATACCATAAATAAAAATATGTTGATCAATCCAACTTTGTGGATTGGTTGAGGAACTTACAAATAAGATTCGTATTGGAGAAGAACTCTGATGTTCTGGATATTCCTAATCTTGAGATGGTTAGTAATAATGAGAAGGCAAAAGATATCCTTACGGATATCATCTATTCATTTTGTGGTAAATTTAATCATTGGGAGTATAATTGCAAGAATAATCTTGCAAAATTGAAGCAGGGTGCACGTGTAGCACCAAAAGATGTGTATATGATACAGACCTATTTTTTATTGAGTGATTTAGACTCTGATATCTGAGTATTAGATGCCACCTGTAGATTATATATTTGTAATTCATTACAGTGACTATAGAATATCAAAGATCTGAAAAGAGGTGACCTCGAGCTCTATGGTGCAAGTGGAGAGTCCATTAGCACAGAGACTGTGAAAATCTATATGCTTGATTTATCTTCGGGTAAAATTTTAGAATTAAAAGACTGTTATTACATGCCAAAGATCATTAAAAATATTATTTCTACACCTTTGTTGTAAAAACAAGATTATGAAATAAGGTTAATAGAAAATAGATGCTCTATTTTCTTTTCTAATGAATATTATGGTAGTAGTTATATTGATAACAATCTTTTAATTCATGTACTCAATGAAAATATTTTTTATATTGAAAGAAATATGAAAAGAAAGAGAGAAGATGTGAATGTCACATATCTCTGGTATTGTCGTCTTGATCATATTAGTGAGTCAAGGATTAACAAGTTATAGAAAGAAGAATTCTTTGACGCATATGATTATAAATCATTGGGAACTTATAAATCTTGTCTTATGTGTAAGATGACCAAGACTCTATTTTTTGGATATGGAGAGAGGGCAAATGAGTTGTTAGTCCTAGTACATACAAATGTATGTGGACTAATGAGAACTCAGGCTAGAGGTGGATACTCCAATTTTATCACTTTTACGAAACATTTATCAAGGTTCGAATGTGTGTATCTTATGAAATATAAATTCAAAGCCTTTGATAAGTTCAAAGAGTATCAATGTATGATCGAGAAACAAACTGAAAAAGGTATCAAGATTCTTCGATCTAATCGAAGGGAAGAATACTTATCTAGTGAATTTTTTGATCATCTTAAAAGTAAAAGTATTCTCTCTGAATAGACCCCTCCTTATACACCTCAGTTAAATAGTGTAGCAGAAAGAAAGAATCATACTTTAATGGATATGATACAGTCCATGATGTGCTTCACTGATCTCCCAATATCTTTTTAGAGATATTTCTTAGAGACTGCCACATACATATTAAATAGAGTACCTTCAAAATCTATTGCAAGCACACCATATGAGACATGGAAGGGAAGGAAGCCTAATCTTAAATATTTTAAGACTTGGGGCTATCCTGCTTATGTCAGAAATATTTTTGGACATAAGCTTAGTGCTAGATTAGTTAAGTATAGGTTTATAGGATATACTAAGAAAATTAATGGATATTACTTCTACCACCTACTGAGCAAAAGGTGTTTGTTAGTAGGCACACCACTTTCTTGAAAAATGAACTCATCCAAGAAGGAAGCAGTGGAACGAATATTGAACTTACTGAAGTTCATGATCGACAAACTGATCCAGAAATATCAATAGTTGGACCACAAGAAGATTCTCAATCAGAAGTACCTAAAGATGAGGTACATCTACAATACACACCTCCTCTATGAAGATCAGAGAGAGTGCATCAAGAATCTCTGAGATTTGATGACAATATGATCAACATCATTCAGGATGATGATCCACTGACCTATTCGAAAGCTGTCATGAGTAGAGACTCAGACAGATGGCTGAAAGTCATGAAATCTGAGATGGACTCAATGTATATCAACCAAGAGCAGACCTTGGTTGATGCACTTAAGGGTGTGATTCCAACAGGATGAAAGTGGATCTTCAAGAAGAAGATCGGAGCAGATAGCCAAGTAAAAACCTACAAAGCTAGGTTGGTGGTGAAGTATTTCAATTAAAGCTAAAGAATTGACTATGATGAAATCTTCTCACCAGTGGCTATGCTCAAGTTCATCCAGATTTTGCTTGCTATAGCATCATACTATGATTATGAGATCTAACAAATGGATGTCAAGACTGCATTCCTCAATGATAATCTAGAAGAAGAAGTCTATATGACTTAGCCAGAGGGATTTGTCTCAAGTGGGAGAGCAAATCAAGTATGCAAGCTAAAGAGATCCATCTATGGATTAAAGTAGGCTTCGAAGAGCTGGAACATCCGATTTGATATGATAGTCAAAGAGTTTGACTTTATCAAAAATAAGGATGAACCATGTGTGTGTAAGAAGACAAGTGAAAGTGCTGTTCTCTTCTGGATTTTGTATGTCGATGACATACTATTCATTGAGAATGATATCTCAATAATGCAATCGGTCAAGACTTGGCTATCGAATAAGTTTTTCATGAAAGACTTGGGTGAAGCAACCTATGTACTAGGTATAAAGATCTATAGAGATAGATCTAAAAGGATGTTAGGCTTATCCTAGTCACGGTACATAGATCTCATATTAAAGAAGTTTAATATGGAGGCTAGTAAGAGAGGTTATTTGCCTACAAGTCATGGTATACGTCTCTCCAAGAAAATATGTCCTAAGACATTAGAAGAGAGAAAGAGGATGAATGAAATCCATTATGCTTTGGCTATGGGATCAATTATGTATGCCATGCTATATACCAGGCCTGATGTAGCTTATGCTTTGGGCATAGCTATCAAATTTCAAGCTGATCCAAGGAAGAATCATTGAAAAGCAGATGATAGCAAGTCGATATCAGGGTATGTGTTTACCTTAATGATGGGCAGTGAGTTGGAAGAGTTGCAAGCAGCAGACAATAGCTGACTCAATTACTGAGGCAGAGTACATCACTGCTAGTGAAGCCATTAAGGAAGCTGTCTGGATGAAAAAATTCATCATAGATTTAAGAGTCGTTCCTAAGAATGAAGGACCAGTGTCAGTCTATCGTGATAACACTGGGGCCATTATTCAAGCAAAGAAATCTAGGTCTCATTATAGATCCAAGCACATCTTCAGATGCTTTCATCTCGTTAGAGATAAGATGTTGTCCTTGAGCGAGTAGACAGAAAGAATAATATAGCAGACCCATTCACTAAGGCTATACCACAGTAGCTAAATGATCGCCATCTTGATTGTATGAGATACAAAGACGATTGACTTTAGTACAAGTAGAAAATTGAAAGAAGAGTGTCCTATAAATCAATCGCAAGTGTGTTGCGATAGAATTTTTCTTTATAATTTTTCAACTCATGAAATGATATTTATTATTTGAGGTATGATTCATCATATTAGCTGCATCTTATTATGTCTAAGATTATGATAAACCCTAAAGATTAGGGTAATAGTTTTAGGAGACATGAATGGATCATGCTAATGAGATCTAAAATCTTAAAATTCTAATCTTAAACATTTTTGATCGTAGGAGCATTGAATCAGAGATCAATATTTTGGATAGACTGGCACATCCTATGCATGCTCGATGGAAAGGGTGGCAGATCTTACTAGCCACTTGTGTGGGACATTAATACAAGGATGTGGGTGCTCATTTGAAAAATGAGTTCCCTGAATTGACTCGATGAAAGAGAACATCTTATAGAAGCCTTACTTGTATATCAAAGATGGTTCTCTAAGTGAGAGTTGTGTAAGTGATCCTTAGATCTGAAACCACTATGAAATCTTATGCACATGAACTCATATTTTGGTTCATACTCAAGTATGGCATTAAGACATGTACGAAATATTCTGGATATAGTGGATTGTGTATGAAGATTGTGAGTAGGTCAACATAGAATCAATCACTCCTAGTAAGAGGAGATCGCATCCTGTGTATTCTCAATCTTAGATGACTCGAAAAAAGTCTTTTGGCCAAAAGCAGGAAGAAAATTAGAAAGAGTTTCTAATGTTTCTTCATTGGAGTCATCATTGGTTAATTGAGAATCGATATGAATGTGTGTTTGAGTTTGACATGATTTCATACTCATGAACATATTTAGGATGCTGGGATGATCGAAGGATTGTATTGCATGATAACTTGCTAGTAAAGGATATATTTGATATTTTTATCAAATTTTTACATCTTCTGGATAGTCATGATATATTGCTAGACATCAATCTTAACTTGTAGATTTTTGATTGAATTAAATAGTTTAATTCGAATGCTAATTAGAAAGAGTTCTAATTACTGAAATCAGGTTAGCTCGATTGGACCTAAATTGGCTAGATTAAATTCTAATCAAATTAGATCAATTTATATCTTAATTTATTGCCAACTAGATATGGAACCCAATGAGTTATACACGTATAAAAATTGACCAAGGACCCTTTTGAAGAAGGTTGATTGAAATTTTAGATTCAATCAGGGCTCCGATAAGCATGCTAGCATGTGTGGAACCCTTGCTCCTTTGGAGATCAAGTTGGTCTCATCCCTTGCTAATTAGCTAGCCCAATTTGATGGACATTTGGGTCAGGTCAAGCCACCTGGAAGCAGTAAAAAAGAGGCACCATATTTGGTGTACACACCAAATAACTAAGAGTCCAAATTAAGAAGGACTCTTGGCACTAATATGCAGAATGCATGCACACTTTATTTGTGGTGTGGAGAAGGACTAAGAATTCTTTGGTTTTGGGCCTCTATTTATTATAAAAAATAGATTAGATGATGATCCACCTAGCACACCTTTTGAAGTATAAGAATCTATCAGATTGTGCATGAAAAATATTATTTGAAACATTGCTGCATGCGTGATAGTTTTTCTAGATGCGCGAAGGGATGTGAAGACTCCTTCTGTTTAGGGAGTCTTAAGCAACTTTTTATCTAATAATTTTTTTGATAAGGATTAGTTTTAAGTGCTGATCATGTGTTAAAAATTTGAAAAATTATCAGGTTAAAAGAGGTTGCTTTTTACACCCTTTTCTGGGCATGCACGCACGCGATAGGGAGAAGGTGCTCGTGCGTCTCTTCGGTGAAGAGTCCTTCTCACATATTAACTCTTATCCAAATAATATGTCATTTGGTGATGGCCTTCCTATTTGAACAAAGGTTTGTGTGGCAAAAGTTCACACTAATCTGATGTGTGTAGAGATGCAAAAAATATCTTATTCTGGGCATGCACGCGTGAGAAGGCAGGAATCGATGTATCACCCCCTGAAGAGTTCTTCTATTTAAGGACTCTCAGATAAGTGATATGAGGACTTGATATACCTTTCTAGATGAGGCATGCCTTCTCTATTAGCACCCCATCTGGTGCTATAAATAGGGGATGATAGATGGGGTGACCATTCAATTCTTACATCCCCTATCCACTCCCTCTCTCCCTCTCTTACAACTCTAGGTTTTAGGACAAGGCTTGTTCTTTTAAGACAAGCCTAATCCTAATAGTTCTAAGGGTTTAAGAGGTTTAGAAAAAGATGGTCAAGTTCAGTGGATGGTTCAGAAAGGTTCAGACTCAGTTCTGGAGGAAGATCTGATCGATTGGTGGCTGGTCGAGTTCTAGTGGCTAAAACTCTTGAAGCAAGGTGAAGAAGGAGCACTATCCTTGGTTCAGTTTCTATGTGAATTATCATTGGAGGGTGGATACTTGAACACCTTGTAAAAATTGAGATTAGTATTATAAGTATTCTTCTTATCCTAATTTATATTTATTATACTTTGATTATTTTAGTCAAGGATTTTTAGGCATCGGGGTTTTTGGTGCATTAGGTGTTTTGAATAAAAATTTTAAACACTTAGCTAGATATGGAACTCAATGGGTTACACACAAAGAGAATTGATCAGAGGTCTAATTGGGTTAGATCATGTTTGCAAAATAGACGTGCTAGCACGTGTTGCAAAAACTAGCTTCCTATTTCGAACCAAGTTCAAAATTGATTCCAGATTGGGCTAATTAAAGCCAAATTAATTCAAACCAATTTAGGGTTTGAGTTGCATCAGCCTTTGTCTATATGTACCAAAAATTTAGAGCCATGAAATTGGGTCCCTACATGTCAAAAATTTTTCTTGCACCTGGGTGCAGTCTTTGTGCGCAAAAATAGATTTCGCATCCCATGAGATGGGACACCCCTTCCTTGAGCTTATCCAATGTTCCATAATGAATTTTTTTTTATGATTTTTGACTTAATTTTGAGTGCAAAGAGTCCTTCTAAGCTTAAAATACCTTTTGGTTTAAACGTGGAAATTGATTGAAGTTGGAAATCCTGCCAATCTGATCCATGTGCTTGACCAAGAGTCCAACTTGTGAAGGACTCTAATCTATGTGTCATGCCTCATCTTATTTTTAGATTTTTTTCACACCATCAATAAGTTAGCAACTTCATTTTGGTCTATTGGAAGGCCAAAGTCATTCATGGGTGATGGAGAAAAATTACATCATGGAAAGCTGCGCGATGCATCGGAGAATCATCGAAAAAAATATTCTGAAGAGTCCTTCTACGTGAAGTATCTCTTGAATTTTTTCTGATGATTGCCATGTATCAAAATCTTTCAGATGGGTGTGAGAATTCATCAGGGGGTATAAGATTTTTTGATGGATGTGAGATGGCGCATGGAGGGGGCACGAATCATTCCTGAGGCACCTCGTCGCTAACTATTTAAAGGGGGCTGCATCGGAGATTTGATTCATTTAGAAAATTGCTCTTATCTTTTTTTTTCTTACACACTCTTCCTATTATCCAATTAGTCTCTTTCTTCTTTTGTTAGGATAAGTTCAAAAATAGTAAGGACAAGTCTGATTTTAAGATAAGAGCCTAGGAAGAGAATTAAGGAAGACAAGGAGAGAAGAAAGGTAGGGATAGGAAGGCTAGGAGAAAAGGAAGAGGATCTTGAGGTTTTGATGCCCAAAATAATTTTTAGAGTAAAAATTTTAGAGAAAAAATTATCTTAAGGAGTTGGTGTCTTGGTCAAAGCCCTGTGTGGATCACCGTTGGAGGGCGAACATTTGGAGCCTGGTAGAGGTTCTGTCAGAATTTGGATGAAGCAATGCAAGTATTCTTCTATAGTTTAAATTTAATTTTTAAATATATATTATATATGACTGTTAATCATCAAAGAGATACTGGTTTATGGGTTTAATAATTAAAATTTTTTAATTAAATTTTTAAAATTCATTATACTTCCACTGTGCATGTCCATCCTGAAATCCTACAGATTTGCTTAATAAAATATTAGAAACTCTTTTTAATTTTTCATCTTGTTTGGATTAAAGACTCACTGAATCATTAATCGATTAGAGCATGTAGGATGCGATCTCCTCTTACCAAGAGTGATTGATTCCATGTTGACCTACTCACAACCTTCATATACAATCCACCATATCCAGAACATCCCGTACATGACTAAGTCATGATTGAGTATGAACCAAAATATGGATTCATGTATATAAGGTTGTATGGTAGTCTCAGGTCAAAGGACTATATGCATAATTCCTACTATAAGAAAATATCTTTTGATGGATAAGTAAATCCATAAGATATTTCTTAAGATGGATCAGTTCAGTGAACTCATTCTTTAATAAGCACCCCATCCTTATATTAGTGTCTCATACAAGTGACTTATGAGATCAGCCACTCTCACCATCGAGTATACATCGGATGTACCAATCTATTCAAAATATTGATCTCCTACTCAATACTTTTATGATTAGAAATATTCTAAATTAGAATTTTAGGATTTTAGTATGGATGGTTGTTAAAGAACAACTTGCACTGAGCATGACCATCACAGAAACCACATAGATGTCTACTTACTCATCAGTGTCTTCTCGATGCTGCAGTGGTGTGAATGATCCTTTGACCTATGATATCATTGGCTATTCATAGCGAGGCTATTAAGTTTGACTGCATATTTTCTTGGTCCCTAGCTATTTGAGTCCTTGCTGTGTATTTTGGCTTCAATAGGTTCAGATTCGTCTTTTGGAGTAGGATGCACCTAGATGGAATCTATTGATCTTGGTAGAAAATGAGAAATCCTATGCATTTCTCGAGACTGAGTTCAGAAAGTCTTTGGCCAAAGTAAGTATGAATATTGAAAATTTTTTTTTACAGAATTCACAAATGAACTCGAGTCGAGCCAATCTAGTATATGACTGATAATGGGGTCTGACGAGTTCTCCATGACCTTCGTCAAGTTAGAACTCATGATAGAAAGATTGAATCATATGATAACTATACCTAAAAATTTATACTTTCATTCTACTAAGTTATCACTACATATTGCTAGGTGTCACTGGTGGATTGTGGGACTCATCGGATGTCGTCTTGATGATCGATGATCCTCGAAGGGTAGAATTAAAAATATTCCAATCCATCGAAAAGAATTTCAATAATATTGTGATAGAGATCATAATATATCTCACTACTAGATAGAATGAAATCTATGGGGTCATATATTAAGAGATTTAATCTTGAATTTATCAATTGGACTTATGAAGTTTAATTGGATTAGAATTTATTGAAATTCTATTGGGTTTAAGAGAACCATGCTGGCACATGGTTAAACCTAATTCTTCTCAAAATTTCGATTGGATCAAGTCCATAGCTTTGAACCTAACCTAAATTCATTTGGGTTTAATTGGATACCTAATTGTGAGCCCAAGAGGATTGTATTAAGTCAATAAGTTAGCTAAATTATCTCCTCATTATCTCTTCATTATCTGCTCATTATCTCCTAATGTGTGTGTGGAATTATTGGAAAGAAGGGTTGCGCCTTCCTCTATTTTTATCAGGATCAAGGGGCGCCAACCTCTGGATAATGCAAGAGGGGCCCACCCCTTTTGTGGCTTGGCATGGAAGGAGAGAGAGAGGGGGGCCACACCCCCTCTCTTGTGCAAAGAAATCCTAAGGGGGCGCCAAGTGTTGGCACCCCATCTACCTACTCTGTATTCTATGAGGCACCCACTCAGATTGTCTTATCTGACTAGAGTGCCCCATGTGCTTACCAAAAGGAGCTGATATCCTACTAATCAAGTCTAATTTTAATGAGAAAAAATCATATTAAGAAGATAGAAATCCTTATGAGATAAGGACATATCTTTTTAAGTTAATTGATTTCTGATTTGGATCAAAGAAGGGACTATATAAAGGGAAGGTCTCCTAAGATTTTAAAAGAGTAGTTTTTATTGATTAAAAATCAGATCTCTCTCCCTCTCTCCCTTCGCCACACCACACCCTCTCCCTCTTCTCTTTCCCATGCCCAGGGGTTGGGCATCCCATCCTTCTACATGCCAAGAGGTGAGGAGTTGTTCTTCTATAGCAAGAAATAAGGAGAAGAAGGCTGTAGTTCAAGAGTTGAGTTCACAGTCAAGATCAAAGAGTTGATTAAAGTTCTAAAGAGCTAAAATCTTACTTAGAGAAGAAGGATCTACCACGAGAAGAAGGATTCAAGGTTGATCTTGATGGATGCTTATAGAGGCCAGACACATGTGCGGCTCAAGGACCTTCGAATCCGAGATCATCAATAGCAGTGAATTTCTACTCGTGTAAAGGTATTGAGATTTGATCTCATCCTTATTTTATTTTTCAGATTATATGCATATCTTTACTCCTGGGTTTAGGTAGGATTAGATGTGATCTAATGCATGTAGGGTTAAAGGGTTTAACCCAATTATTTTTCCACTGCGATTGAAAAGTTTTAAAATCTATACATGCATCCTATCCAATTTTTTAATAGTGGTATCAGAGCCACTAATTTTTAAAGACATATATAATCTGATTTTTATCTTAGATCTAAAAGTTTTAGTGATTTAAAATTGATCTTGTGCTGATATAAGGTTGTCCTGATACAGGATTTATCCTCTACATTGTAAAGGTTATCCTAGCACAAGATTGATCGATTTTGAAAATTATTTTTAAAGTAATTAAATCAATATTTTAGATCTAAAAATTAGCATATATGATATATCTTATTTTATGTTTAGATCTAAAATTAGAATGATTAAAAGTTCACATCAAACTGGTATAAGGTTGTCTTAGTATAGGATTTACCCCCTATATGAAAAAGGTTGTCCTAATTTGATGCGAATCGATTTTTTAAAAAATATTTTAAAAATATTTTAATTATTATTTTAGATCTGATTATACATATATTTGATATATGTATTTTAGTTTTAAATCTAAAATTTAATGTATATGTGATACATGTTTTAATTTAGATCTAAAACTATATACATATGCTATATGACATTAGGTTTAGATCTGAAATTATTTTAAGATCATAAGCCACTAATGCATATAATGAAACATAATCTAAAAAATTATTTTTAAATTTAAAATTATGATATTGTATATGGGTATGGGTTGAACAAATTAGGTCTAGTGATCAAACTATAATTAAGATCAAATTGATTAGATCAGGCTAGAATCTGTTGTCGATTTTGAGCAGTTGATTGAATCTAATCAATGGTTGATTAGAATTATATCAAAAAGGCTCAAAATTGAGTTTAGTTGTAGTTGGTCGCATCGATTTATATTGTAATATGAATTGATTGACTCAAAATCAAATTTGACTCAGTGGTTCGAGCCCGTTTCAATAGGTCAACCTGATCGATTCTAATCAACTAATTTGGTGTCTAAGACAAGTATTTAGATGGTAGTTATTTAATTAGTTCTGTTATCTGATCTGACTAATTTTGATTAGTATCTAAGAAAAGCAATGGGAGGATCCCCACTCATCTTAACTTACTTGACCATCTTGAGAGATTTAGTTTCGTGCTAGGTTACTTGTTGACTCGCGTTCACCCATACCGACTAGGCTGGTTAGACATATTGATGTGCTGATCTAATTTGATCAGTCGGATATCAGATCTATTGATTTAGAAGAGACTTAAACCTAAATCTTCTCACTAAATATTAAGTCCAGAGGTCTTCCATCATTATAGAGATGTGGGTGTCTTCCTGACGTTGATCGTTCTCGATTAGTTACAGTGATTCAATTGCATCGAGAAGGTACAACCACTCTATTGACATTGATATCTTGGGGTAGAGATGGAGTTGGATCCAATAACTATTAGGTCAGAGTCTCAATAACAGCTTTGCATTCACTGATGAACGATGGATCTGACTTAACTAAGAAATATGCCAATAACTATTAGGTGAGGCCACAAGACTAAGAGACCAAGCCCATTACATCTTGCTTAGTGAAGCAATGGACAAAGTGTTGTCCACTCATTAATCTGTACTCATCAATAACTATTAGATGAGGTGTGTATAGATTAATGAGATCACAGTACCCACTTGAAATCGATCGCATATAGATTTTGTTTCTCCATCCGAAGAGTGTGGGAGATTCATGAAAATAATGGGAGCCTTTGTTTATTTTTTAAAATTTTTAAAATAAATATTTTTATAAGCATAAATATCTAACTAAAAACTATTCTCTTTACAGATAACTATGTCAAATTCCAACCCATTAGCCTATATCCTCGATACCAATAGGTTGACCGATATGAATTATAAAGACTGACTTCAAAATTTAAGAATCATTCTCAGTTCTCTGAAACTCACCCATGTCCTTGATCAGGATACACCTGTGTTATCTGCTCATCCATCTTCTGATCAATGAGCCATACTTGAAAAGTGGATGGATGAAGATAATGAGGCAAAATGTTATATTTTAGCATCCATGTCCAATGATCTTCAGCAATAGCATAAAGATATGAGGACTGTCAGAGAGATACTGACTCACCTGCAAAAGTTGTACGGTAAGCAGAGTCGCACAGCTTGCTTTGAGGTCTCTCAGAGACTATTCAGAGTGAAAATGCATGATATATAGTCTGTTAATGATCATTGTTTGACCACGACCAAGGACATCAAGGAGCTTCAGAAGCTGGGGATGAAGATGGATAATGAATTGCTGGTAGATTTGATCCTCTAGTCTCTTCCTGATTCATATGGACAGTTTATTATGAACTACCATATGAACAAAATTGATAGCACTTTGTCCGAGTTACTGAACATGCTGGTAACAGCAGAGGGCACCTTAAAGAGTTCAAAGGGTACAGTTCTGGCTATGGAGTGGGCTTCCTCCAAAAAAAAGTCTTCTTGCAAGAAGAAGAAGAAGTTTGCGAAGAAGCAAAAAAATGAGGCCAAGCCCAAGAAGCAGGTTTTGAAGAAGACTGACGATAAAGAAAAGTGTTACCATTGCAATGTTGAAGGCCACTGGGGAAGAAACTGTCCAGCCTACCTAACGACTGTCAAGAGCAAGAAGAAGGATGGGCCTTCTGAAGGTATGTCTGATATGCTTGTTATTGAAACTAATCTAACAGTTTTCTCTTCTTCTAGTTGGATTCTAAATTTTGGATCAAGTGCTCATTTGTGCACTTCTAAGCAGGGTCTTGAAGAAGTGAGAGGGTTGAGGGAAGGCGAGTTCACTCTCCGGATCGATAATGGAGTAAGGGTTACTATTATGGCCATCAAGATCTATCCTCTGTGATTATCGTTAGGAGTTAGTTTACTTCTTAAAGACTGCTATAATGTATCTGTAGCCAGTAAGAATTTAATTTCCATATTTGTGTTGGCACAGGATAATTATAATTTTTATTTTAATAAAGATATGTGTTTGATTTATTTTAAAAATAAAATTATTGCACATACTTTCTTGATGGACGGTCTTTATAATTTGTATATGGATGCGAGTGTAAATATTAACGAGCAAATTATGAATACCATAGGGTCTAAGAGGCTTAGAGATAGGATTAGCCAAAAATATCTGTGGCACCTTAGGCTAGGCCATATTGGAGAAAGTTGGTCTTCTTGAACCATTGACTTTTAAGTCTTATCCGATTTATGAATCATATCTTCAAGAAAAAATAGCCAAGCTACCCTTTGTGGGACAAGGGGAAAGGGCCATTGAGATATTAACCTTGGTATACACTGACGTGTGCGGTATATTCGATGTATAAGTCAAGGGTGGCTATGTCTACTTTATAACTTTTATCGATGATTATTTACGGTATGGGTTTGTGTATCTGATGCACCAAAAATCTGAAGCCTTTTAAAAGTTTATAGAGTTCAGATATGAGGTAGAAAAATAAATCAAAAAATCTATAAAGGTTCTTCGATTAGATTGAGGATGAGAATACCTCAGTAAAAATTTTGGACCTATCTCAAGGATAATGGCATAGTCTCACAGTGGATACCTCCAAGGACACTTTAGCTCAATGGGGTATCCGAAAAAGGAATCGAATCCTATTAGAAATGGTCCGGTCTATGATGAGCTTCACAGACCTTCCTATCTTTCTTTGGGGATATGCATTACTTTCTGTGATTCATTTTTCTGTGATTCATCTTTTAAATCGAGTTTCCTTTAAATCCATTTCTACCACACCATATAAGTTATAGTATGGTAAGAAGCCTACTCTTGGGTACCTCAAGATTTAAAAATATTTGGCCCATGTCAAGTGACAGTAGGCGGATAAGTGAGAGGCTAGATCCTTTATGGCTCACATTATAAGGTATCCTAAGAAAATCATGGGATACTACTTTTATCTTCTTAAGGATCACAATGTGATTATGAGCCGTCATGCCGTCTTCTTAGAAAAAAAGTTTATCCAAGATGTAGTGGCAGAAAGATTAAGCTCCAAGAGAAAATCTCTGAAGAGTATTGAGTCCAAGAATCTGAACCCAGTAATGAGCCAGTAGATGGATACCTCCTCCACCTCATAGATCAAGTCGGGTCTCTTATTTTTCTGAAAGATACTTAGGTATTCTTATAGAGAATTTAGAGGAAGTATTTCTTGTAGGAGATAGAGACATTAGGAATGATCCCAAGACCTACAATGAGGTAATGTTAGATATAAACTTCGAGAAATGGATGGAAGTGATGAAGTCAGAAATTGACTCCATGCATTCTAATCAGGTTTGGTTCTTAGTAGATCCACCTAAAGATATTATACCTATTGGGTGTAAATAAATTTATAAAATAAAAATTAGGTCGGATGGAAAGGTAGAGACCTATAAGGCAAGGCTAGTTGTGAAAGATTATAGTCAATGCGAAGATATTGACTATCATGAAATCTTTTCACCCATAGCCATACTAAAATCCATCCGTACTCTGCTTGCAATAGCAGCTTTTCATGATTATAAAATTTGATAGATGGATATGAAAACTACCTTCCTAAATAGATATCTTGAGGAAGATATCTATATGGAGCAGTCTTTGAGTTTCACATCCAGTGATAGTGATCATAAGGTCTGCAAGCTGCAAAAGTCTATATATGGACTTAAGCAAGCATCTCAGAGTTGGAACACTCATTTTAATGATGTGATCAAAATGTTTGATTTCATCAAAAATGAGGAGGAGCCGTGTGTGTACAAAAAAGTCAGTGGGAGTACTATCATATTTTTTGTATTGTACATGGATGACATCCTCTTGATTGAAAATGATATTCTCATGCTGACATCGATCAAAGTATGGTTGTCTAAAGAGTTTGCCATGAAAGACCTAGGAGAAGCCTTCTACATTCTTGGTATAAAGGTCTATAGAGATAAATCTAAGAGGATGATAGGACTCTCACAGCGAATGTACATAGAAGAGGTGCTGAAGAGATTCAGTATGGAAAAATCCAAGAGGATTCTTTTGCCCCTTATACATGGCATTCATCTCTCCAAGAAGATGTGTCCTGACACACCTGAGGAGATCTAAGACATGAGCAAGATCTCTTATGCTTCAGCAATATGGAGCCTCATATATGCCATATTATGTATACGACCTGATATAGCCCTTATCGTGAGTGTCACGAGCAGATATCAGGCGAATCTAGGTGAAGAATACTGGATTGCTATTAAAAACATCCTTATGTACTTGAGAAAGACTAAAGATTTGTTGTTGGTTTTTAGTGGAGGATCGAAGCTAAAAATTGAAGGATACACTGATTCAGACTTCATGACTGATGTCGATGATAGAAAATCTACATCGGGATGTATTTTCTTGTGTAATGGTGGTGTGGTTAGTTAAAAGAGTTCTAAGCAGCCAATCATTATAGATTTGATCATAGAAGCCGAGTACATTGCCGCCTTTAAAGCTGCTAAGGAAGTCTTTTTGTTCAAAAAATTCATTGTGGAGCTGGGTGTGATGCCATTAGATGCCATTGCATTGCATTGCGACAACAACGGTGCCATAGCGCTCGCTAAGGAGCCAGGTCTCACCAGAGATCCAAGCATATAGAGTGGCAGTTTCACATCATATGCAAATACCTCGAGAAGAAGTTCATCGAGATGTAGAGAGTCGACTCCATGCTAAATATGATGGACCCACTGACCAAGCCTCTCAGTCAGTAGAAGACCGAAGCTCACCTTGAGAAGATGGGTCTTAGGTAAATGGCTAATTAGCTTTAGGTCAAGTGGGAGTTTGTTAGATTTATACCCTAGAAGCCAATTATTGGCTGATACATTTTATAATTTCAGGATTTAAACTTGTATTTATAATTTTTTATTATTAATAATGAGCTTTTTCATTCCAATCATATTTATGTGTCCATAATTTATCCTAAAAATTAACAAAGATGATTTTTGTATATTCTCAATGTGTTGAGAATTTGAGATAGACATTAATTAGTGGTTAATTTCTAAATACTTCCGATCAAAGGATTGTCATAGAGGGTAGTGATCAATCCATTCGAGATCGATGCACAGTTCATTTTCTTATGGGTAGATGAGTCTTGGATCTACAGTGTAAGGACACTGAGATGAGGGTGTGGGTGGTTGTTAGAGAACAACTTGCACAGAATGTGACCATCATGAGAAACCCTATGGATGTCTACTTACTCATCAGTGGTCTTCTCAATGCTACAGTGGTGTGAGTGGTCCTTGGACCTGCGATGTCATTGGCTATTCGCAGTGAGGTTACTAAGTTTGACTATACGTTTTCTTGGACTTTAACTATTTGGGTCCTTGTTGTGTATGTTGGCTACAGTAGGTTCAGTTTCACTATTTAGAGTAGGATGCATTTAGATAAAATTTATCGATCTTAGTAGAAAAGGAGAAGTCTTATGCAATTTACAAGACTGAGTTACGAAAGTCTTTGACCAAAGCAAGTGTGAATACTAGAAAAAATTTTTACAAAATTTATAAATAAACTCGAGTCGAGCCAATCTAGCATATGACTGACAATGGGGTCTGACGAGTTCTCTATGACCTCCGTCAAGTCGGGACTCACGATAGACGGACTGAATCATATGATAACTGCACCTAGGGGTTTATATTTTTATTCTGTTGGGTTGCTACTACATACTGCTAGGTGTCACTGGTGGATTGTGAGACTCATCAGACATCATCTTGATGATCGATGATCCTCGAAGGATAGAATTAAAAATATTCCAACCCATTAACAAGAGTTTCGATGATATTATGATGGAGATCACAATATATCCCATAAGATAGAATGGAACCTATGGGGTCATATATTAAGAGATTTAATCTTGAATTTGTCGATTAGGCTTTTGAAGTTTTAATTAGATTAGAGTTTATTAAAATCCTATTTGGTTTAAGAGAACCATGCTAGCACATGGTTAAACCTAATTCTTCTCGAGACTTTGATTGGATCAAGTCCATAGCCTTGAACCTAACCTAAATCCATTTGGATTTAATTGGGTGCCTAATTATGAGCCCAAGAGGATTAGATTAAGTTAATGAGTTGGCTAAATTATCTCCTCATTATCTCCTCATTATCTTCTCATTATCTCCTAATGTGTGTGTGGAATTATTGAAAAGAAGGGTGGTGCATTCCTCCATTTTTAGCAGGATCAAGGGGCGCCAACCCTTGGATAATGCAAAAGGGGCCCGCCCCCTCTTGTGGTTTGGTGTGGAAGGAGAGAGAGAGGGCCCACACCCCCTCTCTTGTGCAAAGAAACCCTTAGGGGGTGCCAACACCAACGCCCCCTCTCTTGTGCAAAGAAACCTTAACGGGGTGCCAAGTGTTGGTGCCCCATCTACCTACCCTGTATTCCATGAGGCGTCCACTCAGATTGCCTTATTTGACTGGGGTGCCCCATGTGGTTACCAAAAGGAGCTGATATCCTACCAATTAAGTTTGATTTTAATGAAAAAAAATTAGATTAAAAAGATAAAAATCCTTATGAGATAAGGACATACCTTTTTAAGTTAATTGGTTCCTGATTTGGATCAAGGAAGGGCCTATATAAAGGAAAGGTCTCCTAGGGTTTTAAAAGATCAATTTTTATTGATTAAAAATTAGATCTCTCTCCCTCTCTCCCTTCTTCATGCCACAACCTCTCCCTCTTCTCTTTTCCGAGCCCAAGGTTTGGGCGTCCCATCCTTCTACACACCAAGAGGTGAGGACTTGTTCTTCTATAGCAAGAAATAAGGAGAAAAAGACTGCAATTTAAAAGTTGAGTTTGCAGTTAAGATCAAAGAGTTGATTAAGGTTCTAAAGGGCTAATATTCTATTTAGAGAAGAAGGATGTACCATGAGAAAAAGGATTCAAGATTGATCCTGGTGGATACCTGTAGAGGTCGGACACGTGTGCAGCTTGAGGACCTTCGAATTTGAGATCATCAATAGTGGTGAATTTCTACCTGCATAAAGATATTGAGATTTGATCTCATCCTTATTTTATTTTTCAGTTATATGCATATCTTTACTCCGAAACTTGGGTAGAATTACATGAGATCTAATGAATGTGGGGTTAAAGGATTTAACCCGATTATTTTTTTGCGATGATTGAAAAGTTTTGAAATCTATACATGCATCCTATCTGATTTTCTAACATTTAAGTCTCATAAGTATGATCTCATCATAATCCTAAAATTATTGCCTTAATTTATGGGGTTCATCATAATTATTACAAATGTAAGACACAGCATATGATGAAAAATAAATATCTTTTATTTATTCATAAAGTGTTAGTTACATGAGTTTGAAAGATCACAAGAAAAATCTATCAAAATATAAACTTTGATTGGCTTGCAGGGCATATTCTTTTCATTGTCCTCAGCTCAACTCACATCTCACATGAGGTACTTGGGGTCCTCATTATTAGATTTATATCCTTAATCTTGTACTTATAATATTTTTATTATCAATAAAGGATTTTTCATTCTAATTATGTTTATGTGTCCATGATTTATCTTAAAAATTAACAAAGATAATTTTTATATATTCTTAAAATATTGAAAATTTGAGACATACATTAATTAGTGGTTAATTTTTAAATACCCAAGATTAAAAGATCATCACAGAAGACAGTGATCAATCCATTCGAGATCGGTGTATGGTTCACCTCTCTTGTGGATAGATGAGTCTCAGGTCTGCAGTATAGGGACACTGGGGTGAGGATGCGAGTAGTTGTTAGAGAACAACTTGCACTGAGCATGACCAATACGAAAAATTATTTGGTTGTCTACTCACTTGTCAGTAGTCTTCTCGATGCTGTAGTGGTGTGAGTGGTCTTTTGACCTGTGGTGTCATCGACTATTCATAGCAAGGCTACTAAGTTTGATTGCATATTTTCTTAGTCTCTACTCCCTAGCCATTTAGATCCTTACAGTGTATGTTGGCTATAATAGGTTCAGGTTCACTGTTTGGAGTAAGATGCATCTCGATGGAATCTATCGACTTTGATAGAAAAGGAGAAGTCCTACATGATTCGCAAGACTGAGTTCAGAAAGTTTTTGATCAAAGCAAGTGTGAATACTGAAAAATAATTTTCACAAAATTCACAAATGAACTTGAGTTGAGCCAATCTAGCATATGACTGATGATGGAGTTTGACGAGTTCTCCATGATCTCTGTCAAGTCGGGACTCATGATAGAAGAAATGAATCATACGATAACTGCACTTTGGATTCATGCTTTCATTCTATTGAGTTGCCACTACATAATGCTAGGTGCCACTGATGGATTGTGGGACTCATTGGGCATTATCTTGATGATCGATGACCCTCGAAGGGTAGAGTTAGAATTATTCCAACCTATCGAAAGGAGTTTTGATGATATTGTGATGGAGATCATAATATATCTCACTACTAGATAGAATAAAATCTATAGGATCACACATTAAGAGATTTAATCTTGAATTTATCAATTGAGCTTATGAAATTTTAATTGGATTAAGATTTATTAAAATTCTACTAGGTTTAAGAGAACCATGCTAGCACATGGTTAAAACTAATTCTTCTCAGGACTTCGATTGGATCAAGTCTATTGCATTAAACCTAACCTAAATTTATTAGGATTTAGTTGGATACCTAATTGTGAGCCCAAGAGGATTAGATCATGTCAATGAGTTGGCAATTTAATCTACTCTTTATCTCCTTAATATTTTCTTTTGAAGCGAAGAATTGATGGAAAAAAGAGATGGTGCCATCCTCCCTTTTTGGAAGGTCCATGGGGTGCCAATCTCTTGGAATGGAAGGAGGAAGAAAGAGGGGCCCACCCCCTCCTCTTGGTTTGGCATGGAAGGAGAGAGAGAGAGTGGGGGGCCATGCCCCCTCTCTTGCATGAAAAACCTTAGATGGGGTGCCAAGGGTCGGCACCCTTGGTGCCCCAACTACCTGCCTCTCTTGATGAGGGGCACCCAATCAGTTTGTCTATTTTGACTGGGGCACCCCATCTGTTTGCCAAGAAAGTTTTAGATCCTATCAATTAAATCTGATTTTAATAAAAAATAATCAGATTAAAAAAGATAGAAATTCTTATGAGATAAGGACTAACCTTTTTAAGTTGATTGGTTCTTGATTTGGATAAAGGAAGGGTCTATATAAAGAGATAGTCTCTTAAGATTTTAATTAATAGAATTTTGAGAAATCAAAACTTTCCTCTCCTCTCCACACCTCACCCTCTCTCCCTCTTCTCTTTTCCATGGCCAAGGGTTGGGTGTCCATCTTCCACATGCCAAGAAAAAGAAGGGTCTCCTCTACAGTAATGAACAAGGAGAAGAAGGCTGCAGTTCAAGGGTTGAAGTTACAGTCAAGATCATTTGCTGATCAAGATTCAAAGAGGTAAAGATCTTACTTACAGAAAAAGAATATAGCATGAGAAGAAGGATTCAAGTTGATCTCGGTAGATATCTATAGAGGCTGGACACATGTGCGCCTCAAGGACCTTCGAATTTGAGATTATTGGTAGCGGTAAATTTCTACCCATGCAAAGCTATTGATATTTGATCTCATTCTTATTTTAATTTTTAGAGTATATGCATATATTTATTTTTGGACTTGGGTAGGATTAGATGAGATCTAATGCATATGGGGTTAAAGGGTTTAACTCGATTCATTTTTTGCTACTCTTGAAAATAATTTTTGAAATCTATACATGCATCCTACCCAATTTTCTAATAGTGGTATCAAAGTTAGGTTTTTAAAGATATATATAATCTAATTTTTGTCTTAGATCTGAAAGTTTAGTTGATTTAAAATTGATCTTGTGCTGGTATAAGATTATCTTGATATAGGGTTTATCCCCTATATTGAAAAGATTGTCCTAGCACAAGATTGATCGATTTTGAGAATTATTTTTGAAATGATTAAATCAATCTTTTAGATTTAAAAATTGACGTATATGATATATCTTATTTTATATTTAGATCTAAAATTAGAATGATTAAATATTCACATCAAACTGGTATAAGGTTGTCCCGATATTGGGTTGACCTCTTATATTGAAAAGGTTGTCATAGTTTGATACAAATCAATTTTTTTATTTTTTTAAAAAATATTTTTAGAATATTTTAATCATTATTTTAGATCTAATTATATATGTATTTAATATATATATTTTTAGTTTTAGATCATAAGCCACTAATGCATGCAAGGAAATATAATCTAAAAATTATTTTTGGATCTGAAAATTATGTTATTGTATATAGATTGGATTGAACAAATTAAGTCTAATAATCAAACTATAATTAGGGTCAATTGATTAGATCAGGATAGAATCCATTGTCATTTTGAGCAGTTGATTGAACCTAATTAATGGTTGATTTGGATTAGGTCAAAGGGGCTCAAAGTCGAGTTTAGTTGTAGTTGGTCGCATCGATTCATATTTTGATGTGAATTGATTGACTCAAGATCAAATTTAGCTCAGTAGTTCGGGCCTGTTTCAATAGATTAACCTGATCAATTCTAATAGACCAATTTGATGTCTAAGATAAGTATCTAGATGGTGGTTATTTAATTGGTTTCATTATCTAACCTGGCCAATTTGATTGGTGTCTAAAGAAAGCAATGGGGAGACCCCTACTCATCTTAACTTATCTGGCCATCTTGGGATATTCAATTTCATGCTAGGTAACTTGTTGACTCGAGTTCACCTATGCCAACTATGCTGGTTAGATATATGGATGTGCTAACTTAAATTTGATCAGTTGGATGTTATATCTGCTAATTTAGAAGAGACCTAAACTTAAATTTTTTCACTAAATATTAAGTCCAGAGGTCCTCCATCATTATAGAGATGCGGGTGCCTTCTTGGCATTATCGTTCTTAGCTGGTTACAGTAGTTCAGTTGCATCAAGAAGGTATAACTACTCTATTGGCATTGGACATCCTAGGGTAGAGATGGAGTTGGGCCCAATAACTGTTAGGTGAGGGTCCTAATGACTGCTTTGTGCCCACTGTTGAACGATGGATCTGACTTAACTAAGAAATGTGCCAATAACTATTAGATGAGGCCATAGGATTTAGATATCAAGCCCATTGCATCTTGCTTAGTGAAGCAATGGACAAAGTGTTGTCCACTCATTGGTCTGTGCTCATTAATAACTGTTAGGTGAGATGTGTATAGATCAATGGGACCGCAGTACCTATTTAAAATCGATCACATATAGATTTTTATTTCTCCATTTGGAGAGTGTGGGAGATTCGAGAAAATTGTGAGAGCCTTGTTTATTTTTTAAAAATCTCTAGAACAAATATTTTTATAAGTACAAGCATCTAACTAGAAACTATTCTTTTACAGATAATCATGTCGAGTGCAAACCCTTTAGCATGTATCCTCAATACCAATAGGTTGATCGGTATAAACTATAAAGGCTGACTTTAAAATTTGAGAATTATTTTCAGTTTCGAGAAACTTACACGTCTTTGATCAGGATGTGCTTGTGTTATCATCTCGTCCATCCCTTGATCAATGAGCCACACTTGACAAGTGAATGGATGAAGATAACAAGGCCAAGTGTTATATTTTAGCATCCATGTCCAATGATCTTCAGTGATAGCATGAAGATATAAGGACTGCCAAAGAGATGCTGACTCACCTACAAGAGTTGTGTGGTAAATAGAGTCGCACAGCTTGCTTTAATGTCTCCGAAGACTATTCAGAGAGAAAATGCATGATGGGCAGTCCGTCAATGATCATTGTTTGATAATGATCATGGACATCGAGGAGCTTCAGAAGCTCGACATGAACATGGATAAAGAATTGTAGGTAGATTTGATTCTCCAATCTCTTCTTGATTCATATGGGTAGTTCATCATGAACTATCATATGAATAAAATTGATAGCACTTTATCCGAGTTACTTAACATGCTAGTAACAGTAGAGGGTACCTTAAAAGTTCAAGGGTATAGTTCTAATTGTGGAGTGGGCTTCCTCTAAGAGAAAGCCTTCTATTAAGAAGAAGAAGAAGCCTGCGAAGAAGCCAAAAAATGAGGCCAAGCCCAAGAAGAAGGTTTCAAAGAATGCTGACAACAAAGAAAAATGTTTCCATTACAATACTGAAGGCTATTGGAGGAGAAACTGTCCGACCTACCTGGCGACTATCAAGAGTAGGAAGAAGGTTGCGCCTTCTGAAGGTTCTAGATTCTGGTTCAAGTTTTCATTTGTGCACTTTTATGCAGGATCATGAAGAAGTGCGAGAGCTAAGGAAAGGTGAGATCACTCTTTGAATCGACAATGGAGCAAAGATTGCTACTGTAGCCATCGGGACCTACCCTCTGCAATTATCGTTAGGAGTTAGTTTAATTTTTAAAGACTACTGTTATGTATCTGTAGCTAGTAGAAATTTGATTTTCATATCTGTGCTGCACAGAATAATTATAATTTTTATTTCAATAAAGATATATATTTAATTTATTTTGGAAATAAAGTTATTGCATGTACTTTCTTGATTGACGGTCTCCATCATTTGTATATGGATGCAAGTGTCAATATTAACGAGCAAATTATGAATGCTATAGGGTCTAAGAGACTTAAAAATAGGATTAGCCAAAAATATTTGTGGCACCTTAAGTAAGCCATATAGAAGAGGATAGACTCAACAAACTGAAGAAAGATGGTCTTCTCAGATCATTGACTTTCGAGTCTTATCCGGTTTGTGAATCGTGTCTTCAAAAAAAAAATGGCCAAGTTTCTCTTTGTAGGACAAGGAGAAAGGGCTACTGAGATATTAGCCCTGGTACACAATGACATGTGATCCATTCAATGTACAAGCCAGAGGTGGCTATGTCTATTTCATAACTTTTATCAATGATTATTCATGGTATGGATTTATGTATTTAATACACCATAACTCTGAAGTTTTTGAAAAGCTTATAGAGTTTAGACATGAAGTAGAAAAATAGATCAAAAAATCATAAAGGTTCTTCAATCAGTTCGAGGAGGAGAATATCTTAGTGAAGAATTTTGGACCTATCTCAAGGATAATGGTATAGTCTCATAGTGGATACCTCCAGAGATATCTTAGCTCAACGGGATATCTAAAAAGAAGAATCGGACCCTATTAGATATAGTCTGATCTATGATGAGCTTCATAGACCTTCCTATCTTTCTTTGAGGATATGCATTGCTTTTTGTGATTCATCTTTTGAATTGAGTTTTCTCTAAATCTATTCCTACCACACCATATGAGTTATGGCATGGTAAGAAGCCAACTCTTGGGTATTTCAAGATTTTGAGATGTCCGACCCATATCAAGTGATAGTAGGTGGACAAGTTAGAGGCTAGATTATTTAGAGCTCGCTTCATAGAGTATTCTAAGAAAATCATGGGATACTATTTTTATTTTTCTGAGGATCACAATGTGATTATAAGCCATCATGCCATCTTCTTATAAAAAGAGTTTATCGAAGATGAAGACAGTGGGAGAAAGATTGAGCTCGAAGAGAGAGTCTCTAAAAAGCATCGAGTCCAAGAATCTGAATCCAGTAGTGAGCTAATAGATGTGATAATCTCCTCCATCTCGTAGATCAAGTAGGGTCTCCATCCTCCTGAAAGGTACTTAGATATTCTTACAGAAGATTTAGAGGATGCATTCCTTATGGGAGATAGGAATATTAGAAATGATCTCAAGACCTACGATGAGGCAATGTTAGATATAGACTCCGAGAAATAGATGGAAGCGATGAAGTTAGAAATTGACTCCATGTATTCCAATCAGATTTGATTCTTAGTAGATCCACTTGAAGATATTGTACCTATTAGGTGTAAATAGATTTATAAAAAAAAATAGATTAGATGGTAAGTAGAGACCTATAAGGCAAGGCTAGTTACGAAAGGTTATAGACAATGCGGAGGCATTGACTATCATAAAACCTTTTCATCCGTAGTCATGCTGAAATCCATCCATACTCTGCTTGTGATAGCAGTTTTCATGATTATAAAATTTGGCAGATGAATGTAAAAACTACCTTTCTAAATGGATATCTTGAGGAAGATATTTATATGGAGTAACCTTTGGGTTTCACATCCAATGATAGTGATCATAAGGTCTGCAAGTTCCAAAGGTCTATATATGGAGTTAAGCAAGCATCTCAGAGTTGGACACTTGCTTTAATAATGTGATCAAAATATTTAATTTTATCAAAAATGAGGAGGAACCATGTGTGTACAAAAAGGTCAGTAGGTACGCTGTCACATTCCTCGTATTGTACGTGGATGACATCCTCCTGATTGGAAATGATATTCCCACGATGACATCGATTAAAGTATGGTTATCAAAAGAGTTTGTCATGAAAGACCTAGGAGAAGCTTCCTACATTCTTGGTATCAAGGTCTATAGGGATAGATCTAAGAGAATGATAACACTCTCATAGCGAATATACATATAGGAGATATTGAAGAGGTTCATCATCAAAAACTCTAAGAGGGATCTCTTACCCCTTAGACATGGCATTCATCTCTAAGAAGATGTGTCCTGACACACCCAAGAAGATCCAACGCATGAGCAAGATTCTTTATGCTTCGACAATAAGAAGTCTTATGTATACCATGTTATGTACACGACCTGATAGAGCCCTTGCCATGAGTGTCACGAGCAGATATTAGGTGAATCCAGGTGAAGAATACTAGATTGCTATAAAAAATATTTTTAAGTATTTGAGAAGGACTAAAGATTTATTGCTGGTCTTTGGTGGAGGATCAGAGCTGAAAATTGAGGGATACACTGATTCAGACTTCATGACTGATGTCGATGATAGAAAATCTATGTTGGGGTGTATCTTCTTGTGTAATGGTGGTGTGGTTAGCTGAAAGAGTTTCAAGCAGTCGATCATTACAGATTCGACCATGGAAGCCGAGTACATCACTGCCTCTGAAGCTACTAAGGAAGTCTTTTGATTCAAGAAGTTCGTTGTGGAGTTAGATGTGATGCCATTAGATACCATTGCATTACACTGTGATAACAACGGCATCATATCCCTCATTAAGGAGTCCAGATCTCATCAGAAGTCCAAGCATATAGAGCAATGATTTCACATCATATGTGAATACCTTGCGAAGAAGTTCGTCGAGGTGCAGAGAGTCGACTTCATGCAAAATGTGATGGACCTGCTGACCAAGCCTCTCAGCCAGTAGAAGATTGAAGCTCAACTTAAGAGAATGGATCTTAGGTATATGGCCAATTAATTTTAGATAAATGGAAGTTTGTTAGATTTGTGTCCTAGAAGCCAATTGTTGGCTGACATATTTTGTAATTCCAGGGCTTAATCTTGTACTTGTAATATTTTTATTATCAATAAAGAATTTTGTATTCCAATCATATTTATGTATTCATGACTTGTCCTAAAAATTAACAAAGATGATTTTTGTATATTCTTAAAGTATTGAGAATTTGAGACATACATTAATTAGTGGTTAATTTTTAAATACTTTCGATCAAAGGATCGTTATGGAGGACAGTGATCAATCCATTCGAGATCAGTGCATGATTCACCTTCCTTATGGGCAGATGAGTTTCGAATCTGCAGTGTAGGGACACTGGGATGAGGGTGCGGATGGTTGTTAGAGAATAACTTGCACTAAGCATGACCAACACAAAAAATTACTTGGATGTCTACTCACTCATCCATGGTCTTCTCGATGCTGTAGTGGTGTGAGTGGTTCTTTGACCTGTGGTATCATCGACTATTCACAACGAGACTACTAAGTTTGACTGTATATTTCTTTGGTCCCTAGCCATTCGGATCCTTACTGTGTATGTTGGCTACTGTAGGTTCAGATTTGCTGTTTGGAGTAGGATGCATCTAGATGGAATCTATCGATCTTGGTAGAAAAGAAGAAGTCCTATGCGATTCGCGAGACTGAGTTTAGAAAGTCTTTGACCAAAACAAGTATGAATACTAAAAAAGAGATTCCATGAAATTCACAAATGAACTCAAATCGAGTCAATCTAGCATATGACTGATGATGGGATCTGACGAGTTCTCCATGACCTCCATCAAGTCGGGACTCACGATAGAAGGACTGAATTATATGATAACTGCACCTAGAAATTCATACTTTCATTCTACTAGGTTGTCACTATATACACTATATACTACTAGTGTCATTGATAGATTGTGGAACTTATCGGATGTCGTCTTGATGATCGATGATCCTCCAAGGATAGAGTTAAAATTGTTCCAACCCATCAAAAGGAGTTTCAATGATATTATGATGGAGATCATAATATATCTCACTACTAGATAGAATGAAACCTATGGGGTCATATATTAAGGGATTTAATCTTGAATTTATCAATTGGGCTTGTGAAGTTCTAATTGGATTAGGATTTATTGAAATTCTATTGTATTTAAGAGAACCATGCTAGCACATGGTTAAACCTAATTCTTCTCAGGACTTCGATTGGATAAAGTCCATTGCATTATACCTAACCTAAATCCATTAAGGTTTAGCTAGGCACCTAATTGTAAGCCCAAGAGGATTAGATCATGCCAATGAGTTAGCAATTTAATCTACTCTTTATCTATTTAATATTTTTTTTTTGAAGTAGAGAATTGATGGAAAGAAGAGATGGCATCATCTTCTCTTTTTGGAAGGTCTATGGGGTGCCAATTTCTTGGAATGAAAGGAGGAAGAGAGTGGGGCCCACCCCCTTCTCTCTGTTTGGCATGGAAGGAGAAAGAGAGAGAGGGGCCATGCCCCCTCTTTTGCATGAAAAATCCTAGATGGGGCGCCAAGGGTTGGCGCTCTAACTACCTGCTTCTCTTGATGAGGGGCGCCCAGTTAGTCTACCTATTTTAACTAGGGTGCCCCATCTGCTTGCCAAAAAAGTTTTAGATCTCACCAATTAAGTCTGATTTTAATGAGAAATAATTAGATTAAAAAGATAAAATTTTTATGAGATAAAGACAGCCTTTTTATGTTGATTGGTTCTTGATTTGGATCAAGAAAGGATCTATATAAAGAGACAGTCTCTTAGGATTTTAATTAATAGAATTTTGTGAAATCAAAATTCTCCTCTCTCCTCTCCACACCTCACCCTCTCTCCCTCTTCTTTTTCGCATGCCTAAGGGCTGAGTGTCCATCTTCCACATGCCAAGAAGAAAAAGGGTCTCTTCTACAGCAAGAACAAGGAGAAGAAGGCTACAGTTCAAGGGTTGAAGTTGTAGTCAAGATCATTTGCTGATCAAAGTTCAAAAAGGCAAAGATCCTACTTGAAAAAGAAGGATCTATCACAAGAAGAAGAATTCGAGGTTGATCACAATAGATACATGCAGAGGTCAGACCCGTGTGCAGCTTAAGGACCTTCGAATTTGAGATCATTGGGTAGAGGTGAATTTTTATCCGTGCAAAGGTATTGAGATTTGATCTCATCCTTATTTTAATTTTTAGTTTATATGCATGTCTTAATTCTTGAGCTTGGATAGGATTAGATGAGATCTAATGCATGCAGGGTTAAAGGGTTTAACTTGATTCATTTTTTGCTGCTCTTAAAAAATATTTTTGAAATCTATGCATGCATCTATCTGATTTTTTAACATCCCTTTGGGCTATCCCCTCCAACAAGCCCAGGTTGGCCTGCGCTCTCTTCATACTTCGATAAGGAGAATTACATTTCGCTCTCCTCACACTCAGATGAGGAGTGATTCATCATGCTTTCTTCATACTTGGGTGAAGAGAACCTGGGCTCACTCTCCTCACACTTAGATGAGGAAAGGTTCTTCACACTTTCCTCATACTTGGATAAGGAGTTCGTCTCTGGCTTGACTCACATTTCATGTGAGGAGCTTGGGGGTCTCATTTTTGGGTTATCCCCTCTAATGGGTCAAGATCAGCCTATGCTCTTCTCACACTCGAATGAGGAGAGATTTGTCATGCTCTTCTCATACTCGAATGAGGAGAACCATGGCTCACTCTACTCACACTTAGATGAGGAGAGTTTTATCATGCTTTCCTTATATATGCTCGAACGAGGGGAGCCTTGGCTTCAACTTGACTTCAATGGATCCAACCAGCTACAACTCATAATATTTGAAAGAAATATGAAGTCAAAGAAATTTTTATTTATTGTGACCATATATTACATTATTGATGGTAAACCCATAAGTTTATTGAGTTCCAAGTCTGGGGGATCGAAGTCCCATCCAAGCATCAAAGCTGGTAGGTTCTGGGTTGCACCACCTCATCGATGTGGTACAGACCTTTTCAATTTAGCTATGACTTCTCTCATTCTCCTCAGCTCAGTTGTGGCTCTTAGTTGGGCTGCCGACCTACCCTCCAGCGATGGTGTTGATGATGCCTACCATAGGTCTGTTCTTAGGATTGCCCTCGAGCTGTTGAGGTTCAATACAGATATTATTTTGGTTCGATCAGCCATCCACATATCATCTGAGCCATTCTTGCTTAATGAGTGTCTCAATTTCTTCCGATAGCTACATGCACTCCTCGGTGTCATAGTTGTGGTCATGATGATATTGGCAATGTGAGAAAATTCAGTGCAGGGGTAAAATGGTAATTTTAAATTTTTTTCAAAATACTATTTTACAGTAAAAATTATTAATTAATCTAATTAATTAATAAAAATTTATCCTACACTAGGATCTAAATATGATATATAGCATGCGTGCATTTAAATTTGAAATTCGAATTTGAACAGTAAACACTTTACTGTAATGTGTTTAGAACACAATACCTTTGTGCGGGTAGTAGATCGCCACAATCTGATCACCGTCGAGAGAGTCTGATCATCATGATATAACCACATAGTATGTCTGACCTCTACGGATCGTCCACACGAAGCTCTTGGTCTGATCGACTCCTCACGAGTGCTAGCTCATTGTAGAGCCCTTTTGACGGCTGATGCTGATCGAACTCCTTCGATCGATGTCTGTCGATTCTTTGGATACTCTGAATTATCAACAAATGTGCTTGAGAGGATGTTGAAGATCTCTCTAAAATTTAGTGGGCTCACGACACTCGTAGCTCACCTTCTCACTTCTGAGCTCTAGGCTGAAACCTGAAGAACTCACTGAAACCCTGCGCATACTTTTTTTTCTTTTCTTTCTTTTTCTCTCGAAAGGATATAGACCTTCACCATGCACACAAGGATTCCTCACACCTAATTTTCTCTCCAAATTTTTTCTTTTACACGCCCCACTCTTCTCTTCCTTTTAAAACAATGCCAAACATCTTATCCACGTGAGAGGATAAAGAAGAGTAATTGCACATTTGAATTCAAATCAAATTTTGAATTCAAATGGAAACCAATTTATCCCTATCCACTATGGGCGTGAGAAGAGGAGGGCGTGGCTTAATTTGTGCATGAGTGATTTCATGAAAAATATTTTCTCGTGTAATAAATGGGGTGCTAAAAGAGGATAAGGTCAAGGCGCTAAGATTGGTTGCTCATTCAAATTCAAACTTTATTTTGAATTTGAATGGCCAACCAATCATCCTTATCCACTCATTTGGTGCATTAAAGTAGGGCGTGAGGAGGGCTTTGCATGAGGAAAAATTCATGAGAACTTTTTTCTCGTGAATTCAAATGGGCGCAGTGGAAGTGAGGTGGCATAGGGAGAATGGGTCAAGGTGGTTTCATTATTTAAACCAACCTAATTGAACCAAATAAGTTAGGCCCAATTAGACTAATTTAATCTAACTTAATTAGACTTAATTAGGCTCAATAAAATTCTAATCAAATCAGGAATTGATTAAGCCCAACCCCTGATCAAATCAGGGACCAAAGCATCTCGACGATTAGGTCAACTCTTAACCTAATCGGGTCAAACCCAACTGAATCCAATTCAATTGGACTTGATCCAAAAATAATTACTCAATCAAATTGAGTTAATTAGCGATCAAATCACTAATTAAATCTCTCATAAATATTGAGTCCAAATTCGATGGGTAATCGGGCATCAGAATTCATCGATATATAATCCTGATCGAAGAGTCCCAAACCAGTGGGATGCTTGACCCGGTACCCAAAATGTGTGGGACTCATGATCAGAGAATCCTGATTCTCGATCATAGAGTCCAGACATGTAGGACTCATAGTCCATGAGCATTAGGACTCTTCATCAGCCATCAAATCAGATAGGAACCTCTAATGTGTGTGACCCCGCCGGTTCGAACCTAAGCCGGTAGCACAGGAACCAATTCTTATACTAATCGAAGTGACCATCTAGTAATGGTACCCGACGATCGGATAGGTTAAATAGTCACAATCGCAACACTCAGAACCTACGTGAATATGGTTACTGTATAATTTATCCTTTTGACCTCTGTGTTTAGGATGACTCAGGGTTAAATTGTCAACCCTGATTAGATCATCCAAATCATGCTCAACTCAAACAGTCCTGTGACTCCTCACAAAGACTACCCTGGTCAAGGTTTTGCTAGATTGAAACACGATTGTACACAGCTCCTAAACTGGAGTGGTCAATCCCATCTTGACATACGCACGACAAGTCAAGTACTTGACTATACCCACCAACCTTCCATCACAGAATTAGAAATTCAGGTAGTCCAGTGCCTAAGTGCAGTGAGTTGCTTGCAAGTCACTATGGCGGTCTCAGATCAGAGGGATATTTATACCCATATTCCATCGGAGCAAATCTTGACAGCAAAAATAACTCCGGAGTCGGTCACGTTCAGTGCAGATGTACCCTTACATCTCACCTGTATGCCATACCAGTGTCTCCACACTCATTGATTAAGAGGACAACCAACCTATATGGCACACAATGACCTATGCTTGATAAATGTTGTCATCCTTGGTAACAACATATCATTTGGTTGCGAACAGATTTAAGGATTAAACAACAAATCCTCCTTTGTCGAGTCTAAATAGTCCTAAGGACTTCACCACAACATAGGAGTCCATTAGAAGATGAAATATTTTGTGATAAAAATATCAAAATAATTTTTATTAATTCATAATTCATGTACATATACAAAAATGAGTACAACCATCAACAGACTGATGACTGACTTTGGGACACTATTCCCAACAATCTCCCATTTGGCCTAAAGCCAATCGGTGCAGTATCTAATACCCATCTTCGACTTGTAGTCGTCGAACTATTCACCGCAATGGCTTTAGTGAATGGGTCGGCCAGGTTCTTCTTTTCGTCGATCTTCAGAAGGTCGACGTCACCTCGATCCATAATTTCTCGGATGAGATGGTAGCGGTGTAGAATATGCTTTGTCCGCTGGTGTGCCTTGGGTTCCTTCGCCTGAGCAATGGCTCCAGAGCTATCACAGTAGAGCAGAACTGGATCAATAAGAGAGGGTGCTACTCGAAGCTCGGTGATGAATTTCCTCAACTACACCACGTCTTTGGTAGCATCTGATGCAGCAACATACTCTACCTCGCAAACTGAATCAGCCACTGTGTGTTGCTTGAAACTCTTCCAGCAGATAGCCCCACCATTAAGGGTAAAAATATATTCCGACATACTTTTGCTGTCATCGTGATCAGACTGAAAACTAGAGTCTGTAAATCCTATAAGTCTCAAGTCCGATTCACCATAAACAAGCCACTGGTCTTTAGTATTTCTTAAATACTTCAGGATAGTTTTAACAACCTTTCAGTGATTCTCTCCTGGATCAGATTGGTATCTACTCACTACCCCTAGTGAGTATGCCACATCTGATCGTGTACATGTCATGGCATACATGATAGATCTCACTGTCAAAGCATATGGAATCCTACTCATATGCTCTCTCTCTTAAGGTGTTGTCGGATAATCTCTCTTCGAGAGAGAAATTTCATGGCCTATCGGTAGATAGCCTTTCTTGGAATTCTCCATGCTGAACCTCTTCAGCATAGTATCTATGTACGTAGACTGGGATAAATCAAGCAACCTTTTAGATCTATCCCTATAGATCCTCATCCCTAGGATGTAGGAAGCTTCTCCCAAATCCTTCATAGAGAACTGTGACGACAGCCAAATCTTTATTCCCTGTAATACAGGAACATCATTCTCGATTAAGAGAATATCATCCACATACAATACAAGAAATACCACTACTGGACCATTAGCCTACTTATAAATGCAGGGCTCTTTTCCATTCTTAACGAAGCCATACATCTTGATCGTCCTATCAAAACGTATGTTCCAACTCTGGGATGCCTGCTTAAGTCCATAAATGGATCTCTATAGTCTGCACACCTTAGACTCATCAGTGGATGTGAATCCTTCAGGTTGTATCATATACACCTCTTCATCCAGCTCTCTGTTTAGGAAAGCTGTCTTCACATCCATCTACTAGATTTTATAGTCCAGATGGACAGCTATCGCAAGCATAATCCGAATGGATTTGAGCATTGCCATAGGAGAAAATGTCTCGTCATAGTCTATACCATAATATTGACGATATCCTTTGGCAACTAGATGGGCTTTATAGGTTTCCACCTTTCCGTTTGTGCCCCTCTTCCTCTTGAAGACCCAGTTACACCTTATGGGTTTTATTCCTTCGGGTGGGTCAACTAATGTCCACACATCGTTGACCTTCATGGACTCCATTTCGGATTTCATGGCCTCTAGCCATTTCTCAGAGTCAGATCTCTGCATTGCATCCATGTAGGTGATCGGATCCTCATCATTTTCATCAAGTTTGATAGGATCGTCGTTCCGGATCAAGAAACCATAGTATCTGTCCGGTTGACGTGATACTCTACCAGATCGCCTTAAGGGTGCTTGAACAATGGGCTCTGGATCTGATCTAATCAAATCTGATTCAGGTTCAGCAACTTGTGTTGATTTTTTTACCTGTCGAACTTCGTCAAGTTCGACCTTAGAGGCAACAATCCCTTCACCAAGGAACTCTTTTTTCAAAAAAATTATCTTAAGGCTGATAAACACCTTTTGCTCATCAGCCAGGTAGAAATAATACCCTTTGGTCTCTTTTGGGTATCCTATAAAATTACACTTGTCAGACCTAGGTCCTAGCTTGTCAGTAATTAAATGTTTAACATAAGCCAGACACCTCCAAATCCTAAGGTGCGAGAGTATTGGCTTACGTCCTATCCATATCTCATATGGTATTTTGGTTATAGACTTACTCAGAACTCTATTTAGAAGGTAACAAGTCGATTCGAGCGCATATCCCCGGAGGGAGATCGACAGACCAGCAAACCCCATCATGGATCAAACCATGTCCAACAAGGTCCGATTCCTCCTTTCAGATACACCATTATGCTATGGTGTTCCAGGAGGAGTCCATTGAGAGAGAATCCCATTCTCCCCAAGATATGTCAGAAACTTATTAGAAAGGTATTCACCTTCTCGATCAGATCGAAGAGTTTTAATACACTTTCCAGTTTATTTTTCTACCTCATTTTGGAATAGTTTGAACATTTCAAATGACTCTGACTTATGCTTCATTAAATAGACATACCCATACCTCGATAGGTCGTCTGTGAAGGTTATGAAGTAAAAATTATTGGGAATAGTATCCCAAAGCCAATCATCAGCCTGTTGACGGTTGTGCTCCTTTTTGTATTAGTACATGAATTATAAATAAATAAAAGTTATTTTGATATTTTTTCATCACAAATATTTCATCTTCTAATGAACTCCTGTGTTATGGTGAAGTCCTTAGGACTATTTAGACTTGACAAAGGAGGATTTGTCGCTTAGTCCTTAAACATGTTCGCGACCAAATGATATGTTGTTACCAAGGACGACAACGTTTATCGAGCATAGGTCGTTGTGTGCCATATGGGTTGGTTGTCCTCATAACCAAAGAGTGTGGAGACACTGGTATGGCATACAGGTGAGATGTAATGGTACATCTGCACTGAACGTGACCAACTCCGGAGCTATTTCTGCTGTCAGATTTGCTCCGATGGATATGGGTATAAATGTCCCTCCGACCTGAGACCGCCACAGTGACTTGCAAGCAACTCACTGCACTTAGGCATTGGACTACCTGAATTTCTAATTCAGTGATGGAAGGTTGCTGGGTGTAGTCAAGTACTTGACTTGTCGGTGCGTGTGTCAAGATGGGATTGACCACTCCAGTTTAGGAGCTGTGTATAGTCATATTTCAATTTAGCAAAACCTTGGCCAGGGTAGTCCTAGTGAGGAGTCACAGGACTAATTGAGTTGAGCACGATTCGGATGATATCATCAGGGTTGACAGTTTAACCCTGAGTCATCCTAAACACAGGGGTCAAAAGGGATGAATTATACGGTAACCATATTCACGTAGGTTCTGAATGTTGCGATTGCGATTATTCGACCTATCCGATCATCGGGTACCATTGCTAGATGGTCACTTCGATTAGTACAGGAATTGGTTCCTGTGCTACCGGTTTAGGTTCGAACCTGCGAGGTCACACACATTAGAGGTTCCATTCTGATTGATGGCTGATTATGAGTCTTATCTATCTGGGACTCTATGATTGAGAATTAGGATTCTCTAATCATGAGTTTCACACATTTTGGGTACCGGGGTCAAAATTTTGAATTTCAAATTTTGAATTTGAAATTTGAACTCTTTGATCAGGATTTCATATCGATGGTCTCTGATGCCTGATTGCCCATCGGATTTGGACTCAATATTTATGAGAGGTTTAATTAGTGATTTAATCACTAATTAACTCAATTTGATTGAGTAATTATTTTTGGATCAAGTCCAATTGAATTGGATTCAGTTTGGATTGACCCGATTAGGTTAAATGTTGACCTAATCGCTAAGGTGGTTTAGTCCCTGATTTAATCAGGGGTTAGGTTTAGTTAATTCCTGATTTGATTAGGATTTTATTGAGCCTAATTAAGCCTAATTATGTTGGGTTTAATCTGGTCTAATTATGCTTAACCTATTTTAAACTAGGTTGGCTCAATTTGAATCAAACCACCTTGTTTTAAATTCCCTGCGACACCCAACTTCCTTGCACCCATTTGAATTCACGAGAAGAAACTTCTCGTGAAATTTTTCTCACACAAAACCCTTCTCCACGCCCTCATTTGTGCGCATATGGATGGATAAAATAATTAGTTAGCCATTCAAATTCAAAGCATGTTTGAATTTGAATGGATAACTTATCACTTGCCCTTTCATCCTTATCCATTTTGTGCGCCACATTACTTACACGAGAAAAGGTTTCTCGTGAAACATTTTTCATGCACAAAGAGCCACGCCCCTTCTCTTCTCACACCCAAAAGGATAGGGATAAGTTGGTTTTCATTTGAATTCAAATTTGATTTGAATTCAAATGTGTAACCTCTTGTCTTTATCCTCTCACGCGGATAAGACACGTTCGACGTTGTTTTAAAAAGAGGAGAAAGGTGGGACGTGCGTAGAAATTTTAGGAGAAAAACTTTGGGGCATGATAAAGGCTTCTGCTCAAGGTGAAGGTCCAAAACCTTCCGAGAGAAAAAGAAAGAAAAGAGAGAAAATTGGGCGCAGGGTTTTTGGTGTGTACCCTAGGGTTTCTACCTAGGGTTCGGGAAGTGAGATTGGTGTGCCACGAGTGTCGTGAGTCCACCAAATTTCAGGGAGAGATCCATCGCCTCTCAAGCAACTGTGCAGATGATCCGGAGCATCCGAGAAGTCGGCACACATCGATCGAAGGAGTTCGATCAATATTTGCCATCAAAAGGGTGAAATCACGAACTAGCATTCGTGAGGAGCTGATCAGACGGGAGCTTCGCGTGGATGATCCGCAGAGGCCAGATATTTGTGTGACTGTGACGTGATGATCAGAGCCCTCCGACGGTGATCAGATTGCGATGATCGACTACCCGCAAAAGGTGATGTGTTCTGAACACAGTACTGTAAAACGTTTACTAATTCAAATTTGAATTTCAAATTTAAATGCATGCTGTTGTATCATATTTAGATCCTAGTGTAGGGTTAATTAGTATTAATTAATGAGATTAATTAATAATTCCACTGTAAAATAATAATTTTAAAAAAATTTTAAAATTACCATTTTGCCCCTGCACTAAATTTTCGCTTCAAATGGTATCAGAGCATGGTTCTAGAATATGATATACATATGCATGCGTAGATTAAGGTGTAATCTATAAGTTTAAATTTAAAATTCAAAATTTAAAATTCAAAATTCAAAAAAATTGAAATTTGAAATTTAAAATTTGCCAGAAGTTTCAAATTTGAAATTCAAAATTTGAAATTTGAAATTTGGTTGAAATCTCAAATTTGAAATTTGAAATTTGAAATTCAAATTTGAAATTTGAAATTTAAAATTCAAAATTTGAAATTTGAAATTTGGTTGAAATCTCAAATTTGAAATTTGAAATTTGAAATTTGAAATTTGAAATTCAAAATTCAAAATTTAAAATTCAAAGATTGGAAATTCGAAATTTGAAATTTGGTTGAAATCTCAAATTTGAAATTTAAAATTTGAAATTTGAAATTAAAATTTGAAATTCAAAATTTAAATTTTGAAATTGGTATATTTAGATATACTTGATCCAAGTAGCAAGTAATCTAATTGGGTTGGTTGCCATGGCCGTCCGGTCATAGGAGAAAAGTAGGGTTTAAAGGCCCTCTCTTCCCATTCGATGGGGTCTCCTATGGCGGTAGGGGTGCCGATGCAATTATATCCCATGCCGATGAAGCAGCGAAAGGACTTAATTAAGAAATTTATCATGAATGTGTTAGATTAGATCTAAAAGAAAATTTATGATTTATTTTGAGTTATTTTCTGTTATGAAATGAGCAATAGAATTGCTGTTTATGAAATGTGCTGACCCGTTTGTGAAATGAGTTAACACATTTGGTGAACAGAAAATAAAATCTTTCAAATTTGAAAATTATTTTCAAAATGCCAAACCCTGACCCATCAGTCCAAGTACTTAATTAAAAGAATTAAGTGTTGTCTAGTAGGTCTAGAATTGTGAATTAAGACTTAAGACAATTGCATAAACTTGTGAGTCAATGGGTTAGATGAATTAGGTCCATAATTGGGTTAGACCTAAGGTTAGTTTAAAAAATAGACTAAATGGAGTAATTGGTCAAATCTAATCAAAAGTTGAATTAGATTAGGTCAAGGATACTCTAGACTCAACTTCAATAGTTGTAGTTGAATGGGTCCATGTCTTTAACTAGACCAAGATGGACTTAATTCATGGCTACGCGGTGGAGCCCTATTTACTAAGTTGATCAAAATTAAAACTAATGAACCAGTTGGTGTCTAAGGTAAGTTCGGCAGTTTTGACCAGTGGTTCTTAAGCGGGAGCTACTCGCATTGATTCGATCATTGACGAGTTAATGGCAAATCCCCACCACTGATCTCACTTACCTGGCCAATCTGGTAAGTTAGATTTTGATTAGATCACTTGGTGATTAGAGCTCACCCATGTCATTAGGTAAATCAGTGTGACTGATTTAGGTGCTCCTAATGCCAGCTTTAATTAAATCCTTTTTTAATCTGACTTGGTGAAGTCAGTGGGAGGATTGAAATTGGCTGGATGATTTCTTCTCTACTATTCTTTAATAAAATTCTCAAAATTATTAGGTCCCTAAAATGATTAAGTTATAATGATAACTAAGTCATAGCCTCCCATTAAGTGAGTGATAATGAGTCCATTAGTTCAATGATCATTGGAGGCCCAAAGGCCTGGTGCTCATTGGCTAATGGAATTATTATTCATAATATGATAATTTGATTGAGTCTTTCTGATGGTGGTTAGGTTGGCCGGCCAAAGTCGGGCCTGATCATTTATTGGTCCGATTCACTAAATTAAGTCATGTTAATGGTTGGACCTAACCAGATCTTTTCAGTGGAGGCCAAAGCCTACTGATTAGGTTCTGGGGCAAAATCAATTACTAGAAGTTGTTTAGAGAAACAACTGGTTAAGAACCTACCCATAGATGCACATGGGTTGACCAACCAAAGTTGGGCTCGTGTGTAGTCTGTGTGGATTCTAGTACCCATTAAGGAATTAAAGTAATTCCTCGAATTGGAGGATGAGGCTACCAGTTCGTAAAAATATTGGAAAAAACTTTAGACTAAAATCCAAATCTTAAGTATTAATTTATGTACTAATAGAGGTCTCGTTTTCCTTTAAGCAGCTATGGCCACTACCCTGTCGCTCCGGTCATTATTAGATAATGACAAGCTCATGGGACCCAATTTCGATAGCTGGTATCAAAAATTAAAATCATCCTTGAGCATGAGCGGATCCTTTATGTAGTAACGGATCCAGCACCTGAGGAGCTAGCTCTGAACGCTAGTAAGGCGATCCGAGACACTTACTTGAAGTGGCTTAATGACCGCACCACCGTTCGATGTATTATGCTGGCAGCAATGAATGACGAGTTCAGCCGAAGGTTTGAGAACGCCCAGCCACAGGAGATGCTTCAAATGTTGAACGACTCCTTTGGCACGCCTGACGATGTTGAAAGGCACAAAACTAGTTATGCCATTTTCAATGCTCGAATGAGGGATGGGGCCTCAGTCACTGATCATGTACTGTACATGATCGAGATGATTGAGCGTCTAAGCAAATTGGGCTTTCCTCTGCACGAGCAGCTCGGTAAGGATGCGATCCTTAATTCCTTGCCCAAGTCCTTCCTCCCATTCCTTACTCATTTTCGAATGACAAAGCCTGCAGTAAACTACCACGGATTGTTGGGGTTGCTGCAGAACTTTGAGAAGGATCACCAACTCCATAAGGAGTCGGTGAGTGTAGTGGGAGGGTCTTCTTCTCGTCGTCAACCCTTTGGGAAGGGAAAGAAGAACAAGAAGAAGAAAAATAAGAAGGTGCAATCTCATGCTGGGACAGTAGCACGGGGTCAGACCAAGAAGCGCAAGCACAACCAGAGCCAGGCGGAGTGCTTCTTTTGCAAGAAGCACGGGCATTGGAAGAGGAACTGTCCTCAATACATTGCCTCCCTGGACCCGAACAGGCCAAAGAAGAAGCAAGGTAATTATATGATAACTCCTTGCAACTTTTCGATTTGTGATACTACTGCCTGGGTATTGGATACCGGAAGCCCTTATCATATTTGTAATTCGATGCAGGGTCTGCAGGTCAGTAGGAGTTTTGATGAAGGCGAGAGGTTCCTGAATGTTGGAGATGGAAGCAAAGTTCCAGTTCTAGCTTTAGGAATCATGAGTCTTGTAATCAATTCTCGTAATGTAATTCTGAGTGAATGTCACTATTGTCCAAGTTTTTTATTAAATATTATTTCTGTAGGCCTTTTGGCCATGTACGGTTATGATTTTTTAATAAAAAGAAATATTTGCAATATCATTTTGAATGGTGTTACAATATTTGTTGGACAATTAAATAATAGAATTTACTTACTATCACAGCCTGTTAATATGGTTCAAAAATTTGGTAAACGCTCTAGAATAGATAATGTGTCAGAAGTCTACCTTTGGCACTGTAGGCTAGGTCATATCAATAAGAACAGGATAAACAGGTTGGCTCAAGAAGGAATTCTTGAAGTTAGTGATTGTGAATCACTTCCAACCTGTGAGTCCTGTCTTCTTGGGAAGATGACCAAGTCACCTTTTACTGAAAAAGGTGAGCGAGCCAGTGAACTCTTAGGTCTGGCACATTCTGATGTATGTGGACCCATGAGCTCAAGTGCAAGAGGTGGATTTTTCTACTTCATAACCTTCACAGACGACCTATCTAGGTATGGGTATGTCTATTTAATGAAGCATAAGTCGGAATCATTTGAAATGTTCAAACTATTCCGAAATGAGGTAGAAAAATAAATTGAAAAGTGTATTAAAACTCTTCGATCTGATCGAGGAGGTGAATACCTTTCCAATGAGTTTCTGATGTATCTAGGGAGAATGGGATTCTCTCTCAGTGGACTCCTCCTGGAACACCACAGCATAATGGTGTGTCTGAAAGGAGGAATCGGACCCTGTTAGACATGGTTCGATCCATGATGGGGTTTGCTGGTCTGTCGATCTTCCTCTGGGGATATGTGCTCGAATCGGCTTGTTACCTTCTAAATAGAGTTCGAGTAAGTCTGTAGCCAAAACGCCATATGAGATATGGATAGGACGTAAGCCAGTACTCTCGCACCTTAGGGTTTGGGGGTGTCCGGCTTATGTTAAACGTTTAATTACAGACAAGCTTGGACCTAGGTCTGACAAGTGTAATTTTATAGGGTACCCAAAAGAGACCAAAGGGTATTATTTCTACCTTGCTGATGAGCAAAAAGTATTTGTCAGCCTTAAGGCAATCTTTTTAGAAAAGGAGTTCCTTAGTGATGGAACTGTTGCCTCTAAAGTCGAACTTGACGAAGTTCGACAGGTGAAAAAATCGACACATGTTACTGAACCTGAACCGGATTTGATTAGATCAGATCCGGAGCCCATTGATTATGCACCCTTAAGACGGTCTGGTAGAGTACCACATCAACTGGACAGATACTATGGTTTCTTGGTCGGGATGGTGATCCTGTCGAACTTGATGAAAACGATGAGGATCCGATCACCTACATGGATGCAATGCAGAGACCTGACTCTGAAAAATGGCTAGAGGCCATGAAATCTGAAATGGAGTCCATGAAGGTCAACGATGTGTGGACATTGGTTGACCCACTCGAAGGAGTAAAACCCATAGGGTGTAAGTGGGTCTTCAAAAGGAAGAGGAACGCAGACGGAAAGGTGGAGACCTATAAAGCCCATCTGGTTGCCAAGGGATATCGTCAACGTTATGGTATAGACTATGACGAGACGTTTTCTCCTGTGGCAATGCTCAAATCCATTCGGATTATGCTTGCGATAGCTGCCCATCTGGATTATGAAATCTGGCAGATGGATGTGAAGACAGCTTTCCTAAACGGAGAGCTGGACGAAGAGGTGTATATGATACAACTTGAAGGGTTCACATCCACAGATGAGTCTAAGGTGTGCAAGCTACAGAGGTCCATTTATGGACTTAAGCAGGCATCTCGGAGTTGGAACATACGTTTTGATAGGACGATCAAAACGTATGGCTTCGTTAAGAATGGAGAAGAGCCCTGCATTTATAAGTGGGCTAATGGTCCAGTAGTAGTATTTCTTGTATTGTATGTGGATGACATTCTCTTAATCGGAATGATGTCCCTGCATTACAGGGAATAAAGATTTGGCTATCGTCACAGTTCTCCATGAAGGATCTGGGAGAAGCTTCCTACATCCTAGGGATGAGGATCTATAGGGATAGATCCAAAAAGTTGCTTGGCTTATCCCAGTCCACGTACATTGATACTATGCTGAAAAGGTTCAGCATGAAAAATTTCAAGAAAGACTATCTACCGATAGGCCATGGAATTTCTCTCTCGAAGAGGGATTGTCGACAACACCTCAAGAGAGAGAGCGTATGGGTAGGATTCCATATGCTTCGGTAGTGGGATCTATCATGTACGCCATGACATGTACACGATCAGATGTGGCATACTCACTAGGGGTAGTGAGTAGATACCAATCTGATCTAGGAGAGAATCACTGGAAGGTTGTTAAAACCATCCTGAAGTATTTAAGAAATACTAAGGACCAGTGGCTTATATATGGTGAATCGGACTTGAGACTTATAGGGTTTACAGACTCTAGTTTCCAGTCTGATCGCGATGATAGCAAGAGTGTGTCAGTATTTATTTTTACCCTTAATGGTGGGGCTGTCTGCTGGAAGAGTTCCAAGCAACACACTGTGGCTGATTCAGTATGCGAGGCGGAGTATATTGCTGCATCAGATGCTGCCAAAGAAGCGGTGTGGCTGAGGAAATTCATCACCGAGCTCGAGTAGCACCCTCCCTTGTTGGTCCAGTTCTGCTCTACTGCGACAGCTCTGGAGCCATTGCTCAGGCGAAGGAACCAAAGGCACACCAGCGGACGAAGCATATTCTGTGTCGCTACCATCTCATCGGGGAGATCGTGGATCGAGGTGACGTCGACCTTCAGAAGATCGATGGGAAGGAGAATCTGGCCGACCCATTCACTAAAGCCATTGGGTGAAGGAGTTCAACGACTACAAGTCGAAGATGGGTATTAGATACTGCACCGATAGGTTTTAGGCCAAGTGGGAGATTGTTGGGAATAGTGTCCCAAAGCCAATCGTCAGTCTGTTGACGGTTGTGCTCCTTTTTGTATTAGTACATGAATTATAAATAAATAAAAGTTATTTTGTGTTTTTTCATCACAAATGTTTCATCTTCTAATGAACTCCTGTGTTGTGGTGAAGTCCTTAGGACTATTTAGACTCGACAAAGGAGGATTTGTCGCTTAGTCCTTAAACATGTTCGCGACCAAATGATACGTTGTTACCAAGGATGACAACGTTTATCGAGCATAGGTTGTTGTGTGCCATATGGGTTGGTTGTCCTCATAACCAAAGAGTGTGGAGACACTGGTATGGCATACAGGTGAGATGTAATGGTACATCTGCACTGAACGTGACCAACTCCGGAGCTATTTCTGCTGTCAAGATTTGCTCCGATGGGATATGGGTATAAATTCCCTCCGACCTGAGACCGCCACGGTGACTTGCAAGCAACTCACTGCACTTTGGCACTGGACTACCTGAATTTCTAATTCAGTGACGGAAGGTTGCTGGGTGTAGTCAAGTACTTGACTTGTCGGTGCGTGTGTCAAGATGGGATTGACCACTCCAGTTTAGGAGCTGTGTACAGTCGTGTTTCAATTTAGCAAAACCTTGGCTAGGGTAGTCCTAGTGAGGAGTCACAGGACTAATTGAGTTGAGCATGATTCGGATGATATCATCAGGGTTGACAGTTTAACCCTGAGTCGTCCTAAACACAGGGGTCAAAAGGGATGAATTATACGGTAACCATATTCACGTAGGTTCTGAATGTTGCGATTGCGATTATTCGACCAATCCGATCATCGGGTACCATTGCTAGATGGTCACTTCGATTAGTACAGGAATTGGTTCCTGTGCTACCGGTTTAGGTTCGAACCTGCGGGGTCACACACATTAGAGGTTCCTTTCTGATCTGATGGCTGATTATGAGTCTTATCTATCTGGGACTCTATGATTGAGAATTAGGATTCTCTAATCATGAGTTCCACATATTTTGGGTACCGGGGTCAAAATTTTGAATTTCAAATTTTGAATTTGAAATTTGAACTCTTTGATCAGGGTTTCATATCGATGGTCTCTGATGCCTGATTGCCCATCGGATTTGGACTCAATATTTATGAGAGATTTAATTAGTGATTTAATCACTAATTAACTCAATTTAATTGAGTAATTATTTTTGGATCAAGTCCAATTGAATTGGATTCAGTTTGGATTGACCCGATTAGGTTAAATGTTGACCTAATCGCTAAGGTGGTTTAGTCCCTGATTTGATCAAGGGTTAGGTTTAGTTAATTCTTGATTTGATTAGGATTTTATTGAGCCTAATTAAGCCTAATTATGTTGGGTTTAATCTGGTCTAATTGTGCTTAACCTATTTTAAACTAGGTTGGCTCAATTTGAATCAAACCACCTTGTTTTAAATTCCCTGCGACACCCAACTTCCTTGCACCCATTTGAATTCACGAGAAGAAACTTCTTGTGAAATTTTTCTCACGCAAAACCCTTCCCCACACCCTCATTTGTGCACCATATGGATGGATAAAATAATTAGTTAGCCATTCAAATTCAAAGCATGTTTGAATTTGAATGGATAACTTATCACTTGCCCTTTCATCCTTATCCATTTTGTGTGCCACATTACTTACACGAGAAAAGGTTTCTTGTGAAACATTTTCCATGCACAAAGATCCACACCACTTCTCTTCTCATGCCCAAAAGGATAGGGATAAGTTGGTTTTCGTTTGAATTCAAATTTGATTTGAATTCAAATGTGTAACCTCTTGTCTTTATCCTCTCACGCGGATAAGACACGTTCGACGTTGTTTTAAAAAGAGGAGAAAGGTGGGACGTGCGTAGAAATTTTAGGAGAGAAACTTTTGGGTGTGAAGAAGGCTTCTGCGCAAGGTGAAGGTCCAAAACCTTCCGAGACAAAAAGAAAGAAAAGAGAGAAAATTGGGTGCAGGGTTTTTGGTGTGTACCCTAGGGTTTCTACCTAGGGTTCGGGAAGTGAGATTGGTGTGCCATGAGTGTCGTGAGTCCACCAAATTTTAGGGAGAGATCCATCAGCCACTCAAGCAATTGTGTAGATGATTTGAAGTATTTGAGAAGTCGGCACACATCGATCGAAGGAGTTCGATCAACATCTACCATCAAAAGGGTGAAATCACGAACTAGCATTCATGAGGAGCTGATCAGACGGGAGCTTCATGTGGATGATCCACAGAGGCCAGACATTTGTGTGGCTGCGACGTGACGATCAGAGCCCCCCGACGGTGATCAGATTGCGGTGATTGACTACCCGCAAAAGGTGATGTGTTCTGAACACAGTACTGTAAAACGTTTACTGATTCAAATTTGAATTTCAAATTTAAATACATGCTGTAGTATCATATTTAGATCCTAGTGTAGGGTTAATTAGTATTAATTAATGAGATTAATTAATAATTTCGCTATAAAATAGTAATTTTGAAAAAGTTTTAAAATTACCATTTTGCCCCTGCACTAAATTTTCGCTTCAAAAATATCCACCTCTTGCACTTGTGCTCATGGGTCCACATACATCAGAATGTACCAGACCCAAGAGTTCACTAGCTCGCTCATCTTTTTCAGTAAAAGGTGACTTGGTCGTTTTACCAAGAAGACAGGACTCACAGGTTGGAAGTGATTCACAATCACCTACTTCAAGAATTCCTTCTTGAGCCAACCTGTTTATCCTGTTCTTATTGATATGACCTAGCCTACAGTGCCAAAGGTAGACTTCTGACACATTATTTATTCTAGGGCATTTATCGAAGGTTTGAACCACATTAACAGGTTGTGATAGAAAGTAAATTTCATTATAAAGTTATCTAATATACATTGTAACACCATTCAAAATGATATTGCAAATATTTTTTTTATTAAAAATTGATAATCGTTCATGGCCAAAAGGCTTACAGAAATAATATTTAATAAAAAGCTTAGACAATAGTGACATTCACTCAGAATTATATTTTGAGAATTGATTACAAGGTTCATGATTCCTAATGCTAGAACTGGAACTTTGCTTCCATCTCCAACGTTCAGGAACCTCTCGCCTTCATCAAATCTTCTACTGACCTGCAGACCCTGCATCGAATTGCAAATATGATAAGGGCTTCCGGTATCCAGTACCCAGGCAGTAGTATCACAAATAAAAAAGTTGCAAGGTGTTATCATATAAGTACCTTGCTTCTTCTTTGGCCTGTTCGGGTCCAGTGAGGCAATGTATAGAGGAGAGTTCCTCTTCCAGTGCCCCTGCTTCTTACAAAAGAAACACTCCGCCTGGCTCTGGTTGGGCTTGCGCTTCTTGGTCTGACCCTGTGCAGACGTCCCAACATGCAGCTGCACCTTCTTATTCTTCTTCTTCTTGTTCTTCTTTCCTTTCTTAAAGGGTCGACAATCAGAAGAAGATCCTCCCACAACATTCACCGACTCCTTATGGAGCTGGTGATCCTTCTCAAAGTTTTGCAGTAACCCCAACAAGCCGTGGTAGTTCACTGCAAGCTTTGTCATTCGAAAATGAGTAAGGAAGGGAAGGAAGGACTTGGGCAGAGAATTAAGGATCGCATCCTTATCGAGCTGCTCGTGCAGGGAAAAACCCAGTTTACTTAGGCGCTCAATCATTTCGATCATATATAGTACATGATCAGTGACTGAGGCTCCATCCCTCATCCGAGCATTGAAAATGGCACAACTAGTTTTATGCCTTTCAACGTCGTCAGGCGTGCCAAAAGAGTCGTTCAACATTTGAAGCATCTCCTGTGGTTGGGCATTCTCGAACCTGTGACTGAACTCATCATTCATTGCCGCCAGCATTATGCATCGGACGTTGGTGCGGTCGTTGACCCACTTCTGGTAAGTTTCTCGGACTGTCCCTCTAGCATTTAGGGCTGGCTCCTCAGGTGCCAGATCCGTTACTACATAAAGGATCCGCTCATGCTTAAGGATAATTTTTAATTTTTGATACCAGCTTTTGAAATTAGGTCTCATGAGCTTGTCATTATCTAATAATGACCGGAGCGATAGGGTAGTGGCTATAGCTGCATAAAGGAAAACCAGACCTATATTAGTACATAAATTATTAATACTAAAGACTTGGACTTTAGTCTAAAGTTTCTCCCGGTATTTTTACGAATTGGTAGCTTCACCTCCAATTCGAGGAATTACTTTAATTCCTTAGTGGGTACTAGAATCCACATAGACTACACACGAGCCCAACTTTGGCTGGTCAACCCATGTGCATCTATGGGTAGGTTCATAACTAGTTATTTCTCTAAACAACTTCTAGTAATTAATTTTGCCCCAGAACCTAATCAGTAGGCTTTAGCCTCCACTGAAAAAATCTGGTTAGGTCCAACCATTAACATGATTTGATTTGGTGAATCGAACCAATAAATGATCAAGCCCGATTTTGGTCGGCCAACCTAACCACCATTAGAAAGACTCAAACCAAATTATTATACTATGAATGATAATTCCATTAGTCAATAAGCACCAGGCCTTTGGGCCTCCAATGATTATTAAACTAATGGACTCATTATCACTCACTTAATGGGAGGCTATGACTTAGTTATCAATATAACTTAATCATTTTTAGAACCTAATAAATTTTTTTTTTGAAGATTTTATTAAAGAATAGATGAGAAGAAAATATCCAGCCAATTTCAATCCTCCCACTGACTTCACTAAGTTAGATTAAAAAGGATTTACTTAAAGCTGGCATTAGGAGCACCTAAATCAGTCAAACTGATTTACCTAATGACATGGGTGAGCCCTAATCACCAAGTGATCTAATCAAAACCTAATTCATCAGGTTGGCCAGGTAAGTGAGATCAGTGGTGGGGATAAGCCATTAACTCGTCAGAGATCGAATCACTGCGAGTAGCTCTCGCTTAAAAACCACTGGTCAAACTGCCAAACTTACCTTAGACACCAACCGGTTCATTAGTTTTAATTTGATCAACTTAGTAAATAGGGTTCCACCGTGTAGCCATGAATTAAGTCTATCTTGGTCTAGTTAAAGACATGGACCCATTCAACTACAACTATTGGAGTTGAGTCTAGTGTATCCTTGACCTAATCTAATTCAACTTTTGATTAGATTTGATCAATTACTCTAATTTAGTCCATTTCTTTAAGCTAACCTTAGGTTTAACCCAATTATGGACCTAATCTATCTAACCCATTGACCCACAAGTTTATGCAATTGTCTTAGGTCTTAATTCATAATTCTAGACCTACTAGACAACACTTAATTCTTTTAATTAAGTATTTGGGCTGATGGATCAGGGTTTGGCATTTCAAAAATAATTTTCAAATTTGAAAGATTTTATTTTCTGTTCACCAAATATGTTGACTTATTACACAAATATATCAGCACATTTCATAAATAGCAATCCTATTGCTAATTACATAACAGAAAATAACTCAATCAAAATAAATCATGAATATTTCTTTCGCTGCTTCATTGCATGGGATATAATCGCATCGGCACCCCTACCGCCATAGGAGATCCCATCGAATGGGAAGAGAGAGCCTTTAAACCCTACATTTCTCCTATGACCGGACGGCCATGGTAACCAACCCAATTCGATTATTTGCTACTTGGATCAAGTATATCTAAATATACCAATTTTAAAATTTAAATTTCAAATTTCAAATTTTAAATTTTAAATTTTGAATTTCAAATTTCAAACAAATTTCAAAATTTTGAATTTCAAATTTTGAATTTTAAATTTTGAATTTCAAATTTGAAATTTCAACCAAATTTCAAATTTCAAATTTCAAATTTTAAATTTCAAATTTTTGAATTTTGAATTTTAATTTTCAAAATTCAAAATTCAAATTTTGAATTTCAAATTTTTAAATTTTGAATTTCAAATTTTAAATTTCAAAATTCAAATTTTAAATTTTGAATTTCAAATTTTTAAATTTTGAATTTCGAACAACTTTCAAAATTCAAATTTTAAATTTTAAATTTTAAATTTTAAATTTAAACTTTTAGATTACAACTTAATCTACGCATGCAAATATATATATCATATCTAAGAACCTACTCTGATACCATTTGTGGGAAAATTCAGTGCAGGGATAAAATGATAATTTTAAAATTTTTTCAAAATCACTATTTTACAGTAAAAATTATTAATTAATTTAATTAATTAATAAAAATTTATCCTACACTAGGATCTAAATATGATATATAGCATGCATGCATTTAAATTTGAAATTCGAATTTGAACAGTAAACACTTTACTGTAATGTGTTCAGAACACAATACCTTTGTGCGGGTAGTAGATCGCCACAATCTGATCACCGTTAAGAGAGTCTGATCATCGTGATACAGCCACACAATATGTTTGGCCTCTGTGGATCATCCACACAAAGCTTCCGATCTGATCGACTCCTCACAAGTGCTAGCTCGTTGTAGAGCCCTTTCGACGGTCGATGCTGATCGAACTCCTTCGATCGATGTCTGCCGATTCTTTGGATGCTCCAGATCATCAGCAAATATGCTTGAGAGGATGTTGAAGATCTTCCTGAAATTTGGTGGGCTCACGACACTCGTAGCTCACCTTCTCACTTCCCGAGCTCCAGGCTGAAACCCTGAAGAACTCACTGAAACCCTGCGCACACTTTTTCTTTCTTTTCTTTCTTTTTCTCTCGGAAGGATATAGATCTTCACCATACACACAAAGATTCCTCATGCCCAGATTTTCTCTCCAAATTTTTTTTTTCTACATGCCCCACTCTTCTCCTCCTTTTAAAATAATGTCAAACATCTTATCCACGTGAGAGGATAAAGATGAGTAATTGCACATTTGAATTCAAATCAAATTTTGAATTCAAATGAAAACCAATTTATCCCTATCCACTAAGGACGTGAGAAGAGGAGGATGTGGCTTAATTTGTACATGAGTGATTTCATGAGAAATAATTTCTCGTGTAATAAATGGGGCGCTAAAAGAGGATAAGGTCAAGGTGCTAAGATTGGTTGCTCATTTGTTGCCCAGCTATGCAACCCAAGAGGGGGGGTGAATTGGGTTTCTAAAAATTTTAAGCTTAACTAATGACTTATGAAAGATGTTTGTCAATAGCTAAATGAATGAAGAGAATGACTTTAGTTCAAGATTAATTGCCTAAAGCAAGAATACAAGAAAATAATGAAGAGTTAAGAGAGGCAATTATGCACACCACAAACACAAGGATTTATAGTGGTTCGGTGCCAACCTTGCACCTACATCCACTCCCCAAACTCCTACTTGGGAATTCTAATCCACTAAACTTGTATTCAACCCGAATACAAACATCAAAAACTCTGACACTAGCTATCCCAAGCTAGTCCACTTGTTTCTCGGGTACAAGCCAACCCAATACACTCCGATTCTAGGTTCGGATCAACCTTTCCTTATTTTGGAACCCCTCCAAAACAAAAACAATCACTCAAAATGAGTAAAACAATTTATAGCATAAATAAGTACAAGAAAAACCCCTTTAATGAGCGAATATAACTTTAAATATACTTTACTCAAGAGAAGAAGCCCCTTTTTGGATTTCCTCAAAGTGGATAGAGAATTGATTGAGCGCTTGAGGAGTTGGTGAGCTTGGATTGATGGCTTCTTGAAGGCTTTAAATGAGCTCTTGATTAGGGCTGAAAAGTTGGCTTGAGAAACCCTTTCTCTTTTGAATGCTCTTGAATGCTCTCTTGAATGCTCTTCTTTTTCTTTTTAATCTCTTGCACTCTCTCTTTCTTCTTGTTGTTTGTTTCCCACCTTTGAATCTTTTTATAGCTTTAAGAAATAGAGAAAAATATTCTAGGCTGAAAAAGAGCCGTTAGACCACATTAAATGAGCATTAAAAGCACTTAAAACGGGTTAAAAACTAGCCGTTGTGGAAAAATCCCATCGCAGGGGTCGACTCATGAGTCGACTCATGCCTCAGGGGTCGACTCATGAGTCGACCTCTGTTGAAGCAACCAGAAAATAGGGTTCTGTAAATTTTGGCCTAAAACTGCAGGAGTCGACTCATGAGTCGACTCATGCCTTGAGAGTCGACTCATGAGTCGACTCACAGGACGTGCCAAGCCAAAAATTCAGCATGCCAAACTGCTCATTGTGCCATGAGCTGACTCATGAGTCGACTCATGGATTTCAAACATGCATAACTTCAAAAACACAAGTCCAAAAACAATGAAATTTTTGCCAATAGATCATAAATCTTTTGTTCTACCAAATGATACTATTAAATTAGGGTTTTGATAAAATTATAATTTTGCCCCTGAAGAGCACAAAGACTTTTTCAAATAAAAAATATTGGTACCCCTTTAATCTGCTTTGTAATCATCAAAATCAATCTAGGAGCAACAATCTCCCCCTTTTTGATGATGACAAAACACTTGAACAAAAGCATTTATGTGAATCATGAATTTCAAAAGGATGCATTATAGGTGCATATGCTTGAAAAGAATATTGATTCTTTTGGCATGTGATACAAATGGTCATATGCATAAATAGTTTGCCCATTTGCTTGAAGATTTGAAAATTTGCTCATTGGATTATGTGATTTCGATGTTAGAGCAGAAAATTTATTTTTGTTATCAGAGCAAGCTGTATCTTAAAAATTTGCTCATTCTCATTTGATTATTTAGTTTTAGTATTAGAGCAAAAATAATTAAGTGTGCCAATGCATGTCTAAGAGTTAATTTGTAAAGTATATTAGAGCATGTTAAATTTAAGATGTATCAGAGCAAGTAAGAATTTTAAAGCATATCAGAGCATATTTAAAGAAGTAATTTTAAAGGTTGCTCATTTGCATTGTACTTAGCAATTTACTCATTGTATTTTTAAGTCATGTAATAATTTTACTTTTGATATGTTTCTTTTTCTTTAATTTCTCATAATTTATAATTTTGCTTTTGATGGGTGTTGGGTATAAAATACCCGCGGCCGAAATTCCCATCAGAAAGGCTCCGCTCGGACTCCTACGAGAGCCGGGCTCCACCCCCGACATCAGAAAGGCTCCGCCCGGACTCCTACGGGAGCCGGGCTCCACCTCCAAGATCAGAAAGGCTCTGCCCGGACTCCTACGGGAGCCGGGCTCCGCCTCCGACATCAGAAAGGCTCCGCCCGGACTCCTACGGGAGCCGGGCTCCACCTCCGACATCAGAAAGGCTCCGCCCGGACTCCTACGAGAGCCGGGCTCCACCTTCGACATCAGAGCATCAGAAAGGCTCCGCCCGGACTCCTACGGGAGCCGGGCTCCACCTCCGACATCAGAAAGGCTCCGCCCGGACTCCTACGGGAGTCGGGCTCCACCTCCAACATCAGAAAGGCTCCGCCCGGACTCCTACGAGAGCCGAGCTCCACCTTCGACATCAGAGCATCAGAAAGGCTCCGCCCAGACTCCTACGGGAGCCGGGCTCCACCTCCAACATCAGAAAGGCTCCGCCCGGACTCCTACGAGAGCCAGGCTCCACCTTCGACATCAGAGCATCAGAAAGGCTCCGCCCGAACTCCTACGGGAGCCGGGCTCCACCTCCGACATCAGAAAGGCTCCGCCCGGACTCCTACGGGAGCCGGGCTCCACCTCCAACATCAGAAAGGCTCCGCCCGGACTCCTACGAGAGCCGGGCTCCACCTTCGACATCAGAGCATCAGAAAGGCTCCGCCTGGACTCCTACGGGAGCCGGGCTCAACCTCCAACATCAGAAAGGCTCCGCCCGGACTCCTACGAGAGCCGGGCTCCACCTTCGACATCAGAGCATCAGAAAGGCTCCGCCCGGACTCCTACGGGAGCCGGGCTCCACCTCCAACATCAGAAAGGCTCCGCCCGGACTCCTACGAGAGCCGGGCTCCACCTTCGACATCAGAGCATCAGAAAGGCTCCGCCCGGACTCCTACGGGAGCCGGGCTCCACCTCCGACATCAGAAAGGCTCCGCCCGGACTCCTACGGGAGCCGAGCTCCACCTCCGACATCAGAAACGCTCCGCCCGGACTCCTACGGGAGCCGGGCTCCACCTCCAACATCAGAAAGGCTCCGCCTGGACTCCTACGGGAGCCAGGCTCCGCCTCCGACATCAGAAAGGCTCCGCCCGGACTCCTACGGGAGCCGGGCTCCGCCTCCGACATCAGAAAGGCTCCGCCCGGACTCCTACGGGAGCCGGGCTCCACCTCCGACATCAGAAAGGCTCCGCCCGGACTCCTACGAGAGCCGGGCTCCACCTTCGGCATCAGAGCGGTTCCGCCCGGGCTCCTACGGAGGCCGGACTCCAACCACGGCCGAACCTCAATCGACAGATCCGCACCCCCTCGGCAGGTCGCGACAACAATCATGATCCTGTTCCAGGCCCTACAGCAGATTCTACGCGGCTCCAGCAGCGGACCGATTACTCCCTGACAGGCTGTACCAAACGGCCACGATTCTATCCCGCTCCCTGCGGCAGGTGCTGTACGATCCCACTACTCACTGACAGCTAGCGGCAACGGACGTCGCCCCACTATCCGTAACAGGCCATACGTGGCAGACTATGACAATAGCCACGAGTCTACCCCACCACTCTCCGCAGTTAATTTCCCTGACTGTGGGCGGCCCACTACCAGACGGTTGCAGGTGTCACCATCAATCCGTTGCCCCCTCTGCCTATAAAAGGGGATCCAGATATGTTATTCTCTAAGCTCATTTTTCTTATCTCAAAACTCTGCTAAATTCTCCGTTCGAGCACTCCATTCTTGTTGAGGCAGAGAACTGACTTGAGCGTCGGAGGGTCTTGCCGGAGCAACCCCACCTCCGGTTTAGACTTCCCTTGCAGGTCCCGGCGGCGACCGCGGCTTCCTCAACTCCAGCTTCTCCGGCGCAGACGGATTTTTGCACCAACAGGATTGGCGCTAGAGGAAGGGGGGCGAATCTTCGCAGCACCCTTGTTCTTAAAGGAGCGCTCAACGGATCCGCTTCCGGCCATCTTTTCCGGCATCCAAGCCTCCTTTCCCTGTCCGATGCCTTCTCGCGGGGTTTCTGCACAACTACCTCTGGCTATGACCGTCGATAAAGGGTGGTCGGGCGACCAGTCTCCGCGGGATTCCGTTAATGTCGTCTCGGGGGAATCCCGGCCGGAGGCGATTGGCAAATCAACTGCGCCCCCCAAGCGGCAAAAAGTCGAGGAACCCATAGCCTTCACTGAAGAAGATGCCCAGGGAGTCCAATTCCCTCACAACGATGCGGTCGTAGTTTCCTTGAACATAGCAAATTATGATGTCCGTCGCGTTCTCGTCGACAACGGAAGTTCGGCTGACATCTTGTTCTACAACGCCTTTTCAAGAATGACCACTCTTGGCGGTCATCTAAGGCCGATGTGCTCCCCCTTGATAGGGTTTACTGGTGACGCCGTTCCTACGGAAGGAACGATAGCTCTAACTGTGACCGCGGGTCAGCATCCAAAGCAGTCCAGGGCTCTGGTGAATTTTCTGGTGGTAAAGGCGCCATCTGCCTACAATGCAATTCTTGGCCGTCCCGGCCTCAATGCCCTCAGAGCCGTTGTTTCAACCTATCATTTGAAGTTGAAGTTCCCCACTGACAAAGGGATTGGAGAAATTTGGGGAGACCAGGCGCTGGCCAGGCACTACTACAATATTGCCCTGCAAAGAAGCGATCAAGCGGACCTTTGTCCAGTCGACGGGTTGGATGCGCGCGACGACCTCACTGAAGAGAGGGGCGGCCCGATCGAGGACCTAATACCAATTCCTTTGAATGATGGGAATGCGGAGCACGTGGTGTTGATTGGCTCCAACCTGGAGGAGGAGGTACGGATGCATCTCGTGGACTTTCTCCGAAGAAATGTGGACATTTTCGCATGGGTCCCGGCGGATATGCCGGGGATCGAGACAGAGGTCATGAAACATCACCTGGCGGTCGACCCTAAACATCGGCCAACAAAAGAAAAAATCCGAAGTCATGCCCCAGAGAGGCAGAAGGCGATAGCCGAGGAAGTGGATAAACTTCTCAAGGCCGGATTCATCAAGGAGGTCAATTATCCAGAGTGGATCTCCAATGTTGTCTTGGTCAAGAAAGCAAACGGCAAGTGGAGGATGTGTATCGACTTCAAAAAGCTGAATAAAGCTTGCCCAAAGGACAGCTACCCCCTGCCCAGGATCGACCAACTGGTGGACGCTACCTCGGGCCACGAGCTTCTCACTTTCATGGACGCATTCTCCGGCTATAACCAGATTAGGATGGCATCGGAAGATGAAGAAAAGACTGCTTTTATCACTAGTCGCGGCCTTTACTGCTACAGGGTTATGCCGTTCGGCCTCAAGAACGCAGGCGCAACCTATCAGCGGTTGGTAAATAAAATCTTCAAAGAACAAATCGACCGAAACATGGAGGTGTACGTGGACGATATGCTCGTGAAAAGTAGATCTTCCGGAAATCATGTTGCCGACCTCGAGGAAGCTTTTGGCGCTCTTCGAAAATACAGAATGAAGCTGAACCCGACCAAATGTGCTTTTGGGGTAACCTCAGGAAAGTTCCTGGGCTTCATGGTGTCGGGGCGTGGGATTGAGGCCAATCCGGAGAAAATTTGCGCCATCCAGGAGATGGCCGCCCCGCGGTCGATCAAGGAGGTTCAGTGCCTCACTGGGAGGATCGCAGCTCTTAATCGCTTTGTCGCGAGGTCGGCTGAGCGATGTTTGCCCTTCTTCCAAACCCTCAAACAGCCGAAGAACTTCTGTTGGACCACTGAATGTCAACAGGCATTCGAGGAATTAAAGAGCTACCTTAGCTCACCTCCACTACTGGCAAAGTCCGAACCTAGGGAGGAGTTATTTTTGTACCTGGCAGTCTCTCCCACATCCCTCGCGGCAGTCCTTGTCAAAAAAGAAATAAAAATCCAGCGGCCGGTCTACTACATTAGCCGCGTGCTAAGGGACGCCGAGACCAGGTATACTAAATTAGAGAAACTGACCTACGCTTTGTTGATTGCAGCTCGGAGACTCCGACCTTACTTTCAAGGGCACACGGTGACGTTGCTCACCGACCAACCGATCAAAGCGGTTTTGCACCGAGCTGATATTTCTGGGAGGATTGCGAAATGGGCAATCGAGCTCACAGAATTCGACATCAACTACCAGCCTAGGCCGGCAATAAAGGCCCAGGTATTGGCGGATTTTATAGTAGAATGCACCGTCCCTGAGGAGGCCGAACCTGAGCAAAGCAAAATTGACGACCTGAAGACTCAACCGGACTCCTCCGATGAAGAAGCCAGTTCCTTCGATGGCTTTTGGACCCTCCACGTGGACGGATCTTCCAACATGGCGGGCGCTGGTGCAGGCCTGATCTTGACCAGCCCGGAGGGAGTCGTCGCGGAGTACGCTCTGCGTTTCGGATTCCCCGCAACAAACAATGGAGCAGAATATGAAGCTCTAATCGCAGGATTGAGGGTCGCTAAGGAGCTTGGAATAAACCAACTCCGGGTGCACAGCGATTCCCAACTTATAGTGGGACAAGTCAGCGGGAGCTTTGAAGCGTGGGAGGATAGTATGGCCAAATATCTTGAAAAGGTGAAGGAATTCACCCCCGCCTTCAACAATTTCGACATCAAGCAAATTCCAAGATCGGAGAATGCCAGAGCCGATTTTCTCTCCAAGCTAGCAACATCGGCTCCGGCCGAATTGCCCAAAGGCATCCTCTTTGAAGTTTTAAAGCACCCAAGTACGGAAGAACCGCAGCTCGTAATGGATATTGACCACGAGCCCAGCTGGGTCGACCCGCTGATAACCTATCTTAGAGATGGGATTCTCCCCCAAGACGCGAAAGAGGCCCGGAAACTCCGAAATCAAGCATCCCGGTACATCCTCTATGAGGGCAAATTGTACAAGAGATCGTACTCCTTGCCTCTCTTGAGATGTCTCCGACCCTCAGAAGCCGACTACGCTTTATGGGAAGTGCACGAGGGAGTTTGCGGAAGCCATTTGGGTGCCAGATCTCTATCCCACAAACTACTCCGCCAAGGGTACTACTGGCCAACAATGCATCATGATTCAATCGAATATGTCAAAAAATGCGATCGATGCCAAAGGTACGCCAACATCCAAAGACAACCTGCTACCGAGCTCACACCCCTGAGTGCCCCATGGCCTTTTGCGCAATGGGGGATGGATATTCTTGGCCCCTTTCCCATGGCGTCCGGTCAAAGAAAATTCCTCCTTGTAGCAATCGACTACTTCACCAAATGGGTCGAGGCCGAACCACTAGCCAAAATCACAGAAGCGAAAGTGCAGGATTTCGTCTGGAAATCAGTAGTGTGCAGGTTCGGTTTACCTCGAACACTGATCACTGATAATGGATGGTAATTCATGGGAGCCAGATTTACTGAATTCTATGAAGACCTAAACATCTCCCACAAGTTCACATCAGTGGCCCATCCCCAGGCAAACGGCGAAGCCGAGGTAACGAACAGAACCCTTTTGCAGGGAATCAAGACAAGGCTTGAAAAAGCGAAAGGAACTTGGGCGGACGAGCTTTACCATGTGCTATGGGCGTACCGAACTACCCAGAGGTTGCCTACAGGAGAGACTCCCTTTGCTCTAGCCTTTGGTACAGAAGCCGTCATCCCGATCGAACTCAAACTCCCGTCGGCACGAGTCGTGGCGTTCGACGAACCCCAGAATGCACAAAATCTCAGGGCCAACCTCGACCTACTGGAAGAAAGGCGGGAGATCGCTCAGGTCCGAATGGCGGCCTACAGACAGAAGGTTGCCCGATATTATAACGCCCGAGTCAAGAACAGGACATTTAGAGCGGGGGATCTTGTACTCCGACGAGCTGCTGTCTCACAGCCGCAGGCCCAGGGGAAGCTAGCCCCAAATTGGGAAGGACCTTATGAGATCAAAGAAGTAGTCCGACCTGGGACTTATTATCTTAAGGAGCTCGGAGGGGCCGACCTCCCGCGACCATGGAACTCAAAAAACTTACGGGTATACTACCAGTGATTTCATCCTAATCGAAAAATGTGTGCCCACTTGTCTAGGGACAATTCAAGCAGACGGTATCAAAAACGAGAACGCAATCTTACAAAAGTCGAAGGCCCGGTTCCTTTAGACCAGATGGGAGGAGAGGCCTCACAACACCCATATGTGCCCCCACAGCCCTGTTAGGGACAGGAGGAGAACCTCGCCCTAACTTGAGCAAAGTCGAAGGTCCGGTTCCTTTAGACCGGATGGGGGGAGAGGCCTCACAACA